>NC_064641.1:387881388-388184418 GCF_023864345.2 Schistocerca serialis cubense | reverse complement strand
TGAATCATATTGTGCTTTGTATTAAAAAGAAAAAATAGTGAAACGTACCTTGAAGTAGTGCATTTTATATGTGTCAGACCGTCCCACAGACCTTGAGAAGCAAATTGAGAAATAATTTTTCATAGTTAACACACTTAATTATTTCTTTGACTACCTAGTTAAGTTTTGTAGCACCTACAATGTGCAATTTCACAAAACTAAAGAAAGTGATAGCATTATGAGTTCTTTCTTTCGTATTTTCTCAATTTTTCGCTATGGGAATGTATCACATTACAGTGCTGATGGTGCTCTAATGTATCACAGTTTCATGTACAATATCTACAGAAAAATTCATGAGATTTATAGGTGACGACAATCTAAGAGGTATAAATGAAGTGTATATTGTGTGATTGTTGAAGTTTGTGTGTTTAAGTGATCATGTTAAATGAAGATTATCCTCACAGTTTTATGACTGGCATGTGTGTCCACATTATCATCACAGATTGTGTTTATGAGTTAATTAAACATGTCTCAGTTACATATTTGTGGCTTGAATCATATTCATCAGTGTAACTATGGATATTGCCTTTAAATATTTTGCAAGTATGCTAGTGAAGTTAAAACTGGCTCATGTAGTAATGGAAATACAAATATACATTTCTTGTTCATGTGCTGTTGTCTTCAGAAAGAGAATTTTAGTGAAAGTACACTGAGGTGGCAAAAACCACAGGATACTTCCTAATATTGTGCGGACCTCTTTTTGCCTGACGTAGTGCAGCAACTCTGTGGAATGGACTCTACAAGTCGTTGGAAGTCCCCTGGAGAAATACTGAACCATGCTGCCTCTGTAGCCATTCATAATTGTGTAAGTGTTAGAGGTACAAGATTTTGTGTGTGAACTGACCTCTCGATTTCATCCCATAAGTATTCAGTGGGATTCATGTGACAAGATCTGGATGGCCAAATCATTCGCTTGAATTGTCCAGATGTTCTTCAAACTGATTACGAACAGTTGTGGTCCGATGACGTGTTTGGGAACATGAAGTTCATGACTGTCAGCAAATGGTCTCCAGGTAGCTGAACCGTTACCAGTCAGTGACTGGTTCAGTTGGACCAGAAGATCCAGTTCATTCCATATAAGCACAGTCCACACCATTAGGGAGACACCACCAGCTTGCACAGTGCTTTGTTGACAACTTGGCTCCATGGCTTCGTGGGGTCTGAACCACACTCGAAACCTACTGTGAGCTCTTACCAACTGAAATTTGGACTCATCTGATCAGGCCACAATTTTCCAGTCATACAGTATCCAACTGATGTGGTCACGAGCCCAGGAGAGGTGCTGAAGTTAATGTAATTCTGTTAGCAAAGGCACCTGTGTCAGTCGTCTGATGCCGTAGCACCTTAACTCCAAATTTCACCGCACTGTCCTAACGGATACATTTATTGTATTCTTTTCTTCTTTTAGTGTTCAACCCTGAGGTTGGTTTGCAGCAGAGTGCCATTCCTCTCTCCTGTATGCCTTCCTCTTCATTTCCACGTATGTGTTACATCCAGCGTCATTCATGATTTGTTGCGTGTATGATATCCTTGGTCTCCCCCGCCGATTCCTTCCCTTAGTATCTCCTTCTGCTATTGTTCCAATGATGTTGTGTTATAGGATGTGCCCTACATGCTTCTCTCTTCTTGTTTGGATGTGTCTCCACAGAGATCAGGTATCCTGTACTCTTCTAAGCACCTCTTCATTTTTTACTTTGTCTCTCCAGCTGATCTTCATCATCCTTCTATAGAACCACATCTCCAGGGCCTCTAGCATTCCAAGTTTCACATCCATATATGGCCACACACCAAACAAAACCTTTCATGATACGTTTCCTTATTTTCAGACTGATGTTGCTGGTGAGTAAGTTCCTTCTCCGATTAACGTTTGTTGTATATCCCATGTTAATTCCTGCACTTATTTCAGGCAGTGTTGCTTGTCTGTCAGCACTGACAATTCTATACGAACATTGCTGCTCTCGGTAATTAAGTGAAGGCTATCGGCCACTGCGTTGTTGATGGTGAGAGGTAATGCCATATATTTGGTACTCGCGTCACACTCTTGACACTGTGGATCTGGGAATAATGAATTACCTAACGGTTTCCAAAATGGAATGTCTCATGCGTCTAGTTCCAAGCCTGTTAATTCCCATCATGTGACCATAATCATATTGGAAACCTTTTGACACAAGTCCCCTGAATACAAATGACAGCTCTGCCAATGCACTGCCCTTTGTTATACCTTGTGTGCGCAATACTATTGCCATCTTCACATGTGCATATTGCTATCTCATAATTTTTGTCACCTCCTGTGTATTAGTGACAGCTCTAGATGATAAATTTAAGATCGTTTTCAACAGATGCACAGTAACATCTCGGACAGCATACTGTATACAACAGCATACTGCAGATCATCCTGTTATTACTTATTATCCTTATCTATCTAGCCCCTTCCCTTTTCCCATTCCAACACTACACAGCCCTCTATCGTACCAACTCACCCAGTCTTTTTTACATCTTTTCCACTACCCCCACTCCTCTGCTCTCCATCTAACCTCCCAACTGCACCTAGCTTGATGACAACTTTCAAATCAGTACATTCACACTGCAATCATTTGAGGTCCTAAATTCACAATTTTATTTAAGGAAGGAGAATAAATGAAGGCACCTGCAATTCTACTACTCGGCAAGCCACCTCCTGGTGCAGTTGGTGTGGCTGCTTACTGGGTCACACAATGTAAATAATAACTGAAAGAACTTCTCACTAAGTTTAGGTTGTATTAAAATTACTCAGTTGCCAGTAGTTCGGAAATGAATATCCATAGTTTCATTCTACTTCTGCTGGTAATCATACATACATTCATAGTATAGTTATGGTAGAGACTATGTTTTTCCTTTGTACGCTGCTATACTACACACATTCTTGTGACCATGATATATTGCCCACAAAGAATATGTGAAATGATTTATAAACTGACAAGCTGTACACTGGAGAAGTGACTTTCTATTTGGTAATAACAAACTAGGTAATTCACAGAAAAGTTTATGTAGAAAGTGAGCTTTCAGTCAACTAGTCCTTCATCGGAAATATAGATGACACACACACACACACACACACACACACACACACACACACACCGGCGCGCGCGCGCAAATGCAACTCGTACACACATGACCACAGTCTCTCTCTGCTGAAGCCAGCCTGTGAGCAGCTGTGCATGATGGGAGAAGCAACTGGGTGATTGGGGGGGGGGGGGGGGGTAAGGAGGAGGAGGGGGGATAAGGAGGAGGCTGGGGTGGGGAGGAGTTAGGGATAGCAGGATAGGGGTGGGCGATGGTGAAGTGCTGCTTGTGGGAGTGTGTGAGGTGGATAGAGGGAAGGGCAGCTAGGTGCAGTTGGTAGGTTATACGGAGAGCAGAGGAGTGGGGTTAGTGGAAAAGAAGTATAAAAGAGTTGGTGGGATTGAGGGCTGTGTAGTGTTGGAATGGGAAAAGGGAAGGGGCTAGATAGATAAGGATAAGAAGTAACAAAGGTTGAGGCCAGGAGCGATATAGAAACGTAGGATATATTGAAGGGAGAGTTCCCACCTGTGCAATTCAGAAAAGCTGGTGTTAGGGGAAAGGATCCGGATGGCACAGGCTTTGAAGCAGCCATTGAAATGGAGAACACCATGTAGTGTGGTGTGATCAGTAATGGTTTGGTTCATCTGTTTTTTGGCTACAGTTTGTTGGTGTCCATTCATGCGGACAAACAGCTTGTTGGTTGCCATGCCCCTGTAAAATGAAGCTCAGTGGTAGCAGCTTAGCTTGAGCATATGATTGGTTTAACAGGTAGCTCTGCCTTTGAAAGGGTAGGTGACGCTTGTGACCGGACTAGAGTAGGTGGTGGTGAGAGGCGTAAGGGACAGGTCTTGCATCTAAGTCATATTATGGGGATATGAGCCATGACAGAAGGGGTTGGGAGTAGGGGTTGTGTAGGGATGGAGGAGGATATTGTGTAGGTTCCAGTGGATAGTGTAATACCACAGAGTGCGTGGGATTAGGAAGGATAGTGGGTTGGACATTCCTCATTTCAGGGCATGATTAGAGCTAGCCAAAGCCCTGGTGGAGAATGTGATCAGTTGCTCCAGTTCTGGGTGGTATTGGATCATTAGGGGAATGCTCCTCTGTGGCCAGATGGCGGGACTTCGGGAGGTGGTAGGTGACTGGAATGATAAGGCATGGGAGATCTATTTTTGTACAAGATTGGGAAGGTAATTACAGTCTGTGAAGGCCTCAGTGAGACACTTGGTATATTTCGAGAGGAACTGCTCGTCACTACAGATGTGAAGGACATGTATGGCTTGGCTGTGTGGAAGGAACTTATTGGTGTGGAATGAATGGTAGCTGTCAAAGTGTGGGTATTGCTGACGACTGGTAGGTTTGCTATGGTTGGAGGTACTGATGTAACCATCTTTGAAGTGGATGTCAACTTCAAAGAGGGTGGCTTGCTGGGCTGAGCAGGACCATGTGAAGCAAATGGGGAGAAGGTGTTGAGGTTCTCCAGGAATGTGGGTAGTGTGTCCTAACCCCCTATCCAGATCATGAAGATATCATCAGTGAATCTGAACCAGATGCGGGGGTTTGGAATCCTGGGTGTTTAGGAAGGATTCCTCTAGATGGCCCATGAATAGGTTGGCATAGGATGGTGCCATGTGGGTGCCCATTAGCTGTACCTTGGATCTATTTGTAGCCAATGCCTTCAAAGGAGAAGTAATTGTGATTGAGGATATAGTTGTCATGGTGACTAGAAAGGAGGTTGTAGGTTTGGAATCCATTGGCCACTGAGAAAGGTAGTGTTCAATAGCGGTAAGACCATGAGCATTAGGGATGTTAGTGTAAAGGGAGGTGGCATCTATAGGGATGAGCAAGGCACCGTGTCATAAAGGAACAGGAGCTGTGGAGAGTCAATGGATGAAATGGTTGTATCTTTTATGTAGGAGGGTAGGTTGGGGTAATAGGATGAAGATGTTGGTCTACGAAAACAGAGATTCTCTCAGTGAGGGCACAGAAACTGGCCACAATGGGGTGCCCTGGGTGGTTGGGTTTATGGATCTTAGGAAGCATGTAGAAGGTAGGAGTGCTGGGAGTGATAGCAGTTAGGAGAGAGATGGACTCAAGGGAGAGGTTTTGGGATAGGCCTAAGGATTTGAGTAAAGACTGGAGATTCTGCTGGCTTTCTGGAATGGGGCCACTGTGGCAGGGCATGTATATGAATTAATTGACGATAGCTGGTGGAGTTCCGCAAGGTAATCCTTGCAGTGCAAAACAACATTTCTACATTCTGTCCTCAATTTTCCATTGTTTAAGTAAATTGTTTATTCTTTCAGAAGTAATCACCATAACTGTTTATACATTTATCCCATTGTGAGATGAGATGGTCATTAGCTTCAGGGAAAAATATTTGTGGTTTCCTGCGTAACCGTGATTGTACCTACTCGTGTGCCTCTTCGTCCAAAGCAAATTGATGGCCACAAATTTCATTTATGAGGGCTAAAAAAATACGGAAACTGCATGGTAAGAGATAGGGACTCTGCGGGGGTTGTGTAAAGGCTTCCCGGTGGAACTTCTGCAGCACAGTCCAAATGCTGCTGCCTGTTGACAGACGGCATCATTCTGTTGCAGGCTAATGCTCATCCACACATTGTCAAAGTTTCTTTTGACTGAAGTGCAGAAGTTTTTCTGAGGAGCTCTTGCATGTCCTCCATACAGTCCTGATATCTCCCCATGCAATTTCCTTATTTGAGGAGCTGTGGAGAAACAAACTCATGGCATTTGATTTGCTTCAGGTGAGGAGGTGCATGTCTGGGTACAATTTTGACTGCGCAGCCAAGTGCGAAACATTTTCCCATGAAGTCATTGGCAATCTTGTTCACAGTGAGATAAATGAGTGAACAGTTTTGGCAATTACTTTTGAAATAATAAACAGTTAACTTTCTATTTTTCCACCTGTCTCATTTTAATTTGACTGCCCCTTCTACACTAAGTGGCTTGAAATATATAGACTTCCCACTAAATGCACTGTGCACTATGACAGTGTATGCATGTGAGAGTATGTACTGGTATGTGCAGTTTCAATGTATAAAATTCACTCACCAACCTGCAGCAGAACACTCATAAAAGACTCTTGTGATTGGCAAGCTTTTGGAGCGAGTGGCCCCTTCTTCAGGCAGATGGGTTGAAGAGGAAGGAAGAAGGGTGAAGGAGAAGGGGTAAATTTTGGGAAAGTCACCCAGAACTGAGGGTCAGGGGAGACTTACCGTATGAGACGAGAAGGAAAGACTGGTCATTGGGGACTGCATTGGATGAGATTTGAAAACCTGAGAGTGTAAAAGTGGAAGACTGGGTAATATGAAAGACAGATATTACTAGTAAAACATTGTGCACAAGTTAATACGAATGAAAAGCTAAGTGCATTGCACTTAACTGAAGTAGGAGAGGGTGGTGAAAAATAGATGGGAAAGACAATGAAAGACGTAGAGAACTAAAATGGAGTGAAGCAAAGAGTAGTTACAGTGAAAAAAGTTTTTCCTAGACCTCTCCAATCACTATTCTTCACCCTTCTTCCTTCCCCTTTGACCCTTCTGCCTGAAGAAGGAGCAACTGGCTCCGAAAGCTTGCCAATCACAACAATCTTTTTTATGTGTTCTGCCGCCAGTTCTTGAGTAGATTTTTCATAAATAATTTTATCAATAATTGATTGTTTTCATTATTAAATTCATATGTTTTGAGGATGAAATGTGGAAACAGGTGTGACAGTGGCTAAGATACTGGATTTACATTCAAAAATAATAGGTTTCAACCCCACTCTTACCATCCAAAAAGAAGGTATTCTGCAAACAATGCCATAATTGCTTTGTGGCACAATGGATCTTTGCAGAAACATTTTAACTGCAGCATATTTTGTGATAATTTACTCGCATCCATTACATGCAATATCATTCTTGACCATTTTGTGTTAATTGTAAGAATGAGTCATCTTATCCCTGAAAAGATTATGTATTAGTTCTCATAATTATTTCTAAAATGTAAGAGTCTGTTCATAGCTTCTGAATACTGGAGAATGGTGCAAGATAACTCCAAATGTGCACATGCCACATCAAAAATTTAACATAAATGGATACTTTGAATAAATTGGAGCTGACAAGGAACTTTCATTAAAAGTTCCAAAGGATACTATAAAGCAATGGTACTCAAAAAATTTTAAAGGACACAACTGTTAAGAAAGCACCAAAAATATTTGTTGATATGCTGAATCACTGTCATTATGAAAGAACACCTAACCAGTTCTCGGCTTGGACAGATATTTTCAAGCATTTCCATGACTTGAAACTAGTGTTGTTGACATAACTTTGTGATGAGTTTTTTGAGAAGTGACCATGTTGTAACATTCTCCAGACTTTGAAATACATTGGTAAACTGCAGTCTGCTTCACATCCGCTGTGCAGCGAGCTACATTCATTTAAGTATTAACTGTATTTTTCTTACTTGTCACTTCTTCTTCGGTGTTTTTTAGGAAGCTTTAATTTTCGAGTACTAGTAATAGTGTTCTTTAGATTTCGTGTTTGTTTTGAATACAGTCAGAGAGTCCCTTTAGTCAGCTGTAATGCCAGTAGTGCTAACGTTCGTTTTGAATACAGTCTAGAGACAGGTAGTGCTTATTTTCATTGTTTTCAACAAGAAGTGTCTAGTAACCACAGTTCAGTCAGCTATCAGCTGCCTTTAGTGAATTAGCAGTCTAGTTAAAAGTTGATTAACTCTCTACAGTAAATTGATTTCTTAGGATGGATAGGATGTGTGACTGCTGTGTACGGACGCAGGAGGAGCTGGCCACTGTTCGCGAACAGCTGAACGTGTTGATGGCTGCGGTCACCCGTCTTCAGGCTGCTGCCTCGGAGTGTAGCGGCAGTGGGGAGTCTGGTGCATCGCATGGTACACCCCAGGTGTTACATGCTTCACTCATGGTCCCTGCTGTCGAGATATCTTCGCGGGTACAGGGTGCGGTTGGGTCACCCTCTCCCCAAGGGGAGTGGTGGGTTCGCGGTGCACGAGGCGGAGGGTCAATGTGGAGGCTGGCCGTGTGGCATCGCCCGTTCTGCCTGTGAATGGACATGTGGCCGCCCCTTCAGCAAGGTCCGAGCAGGCACAAGGGGGGGAGGGGTTTGTTAGTGATTGGGAGCTCCAGCGTTAGGCGGGTGATGGAGCCCCCTAGGGAGATAGTGGAAAGGTCGGGGAAGAAGGCCAGTGTTCACTCTGTCTGCTTGCCGGGGGTCTCATCCGAGATGTGGAGGAGGCCCTGCCGGCGGCGATAGATAGCACTGGGTGCACTTGACTGCAAATTGTTGCTCATGTCGACACCAATGACTCCTGCCATCTGGGTTCAGAGGTCATCCTCAGTTCATACAGGTGGAAAGCCTCGCTCGCGGGGTGGAATCTGAGCTAACTATTTGTAGTATCGTTCCCAGAACCGATCGCGGTCTTCTGGTTTGGAGCCGAGTGGAAGGCTTAAACCAGAGGCTCAGACGATTATGCGGAGATCCGGGATGCAAATTTCTCGACCTCCGCTATCTGGTGGAGAAATATAAGGTCCCCCTAAATAGGTCAAGCGTGCACTACATGCAGGAAGCGGCTAAAAGGGTAGCGGAGTACGTGTGGAGTGCACATGTGGGTTTTTTAGGTTAGAGAATTCCCTCCCTAGTCCCGACAAGACCCCTCTTGAGACGCGACAAGGTAGTAGTAGGCTAAACGCAACGGGGAATAGCAATATTAATGTGCTAATAGTAAACTGCAGGAGTGTCTATAGAAAGGTTAAGTGCATTATCTGAAAACTACCTTGAGCAGTTAAACAGAGAACTGACTCTTGGCGATAACATATTAGACCTTCTGGTGACAAACAGACCCGTACTATTTGAAACAGTTAACACAGAACAAGGAATCGGCGATCATAAAGCGGTTACTCCATCGATGATTTCAGGCATAAATAGAAATATTAAAAAAGGTAGGAAGATTTTTCTGTTTAGCAAAAGTGACAAAAAGCAGATTTTAGAGTACTTGACGGCACAACACACAAGTTTTGTCTCAAGTACAGATGGTGTTGAGGATCAGTGGGAAAAGTTCAAAACCATCATACAGCATGCATTAGATGAGTATGTGCCAAGCAAGATCATAAGAGATGGAAAAGAGCCACCGTATTGTAACAACCGAGTTAGAAAACTGTTGCGGAAGCAAAGGGAACTTCACAGCAAACATAAACATAGCCAAAGCCTTGCAGACAAACAAAAATTACGCGAAGCGAAATGTAGTGTGAGGAGGGCTATGCAAGAGGCTTTCAATGAATTCGAAAGTAAAGTTCTATGTACTGACTTGGCAGAAAATCCTAAGAAATTTTGGTCTTATGTCAAAGCGGTAGGTGGATCGAAACAAAATGCCCAGACACTCTGTGACCAAAATGGTACTGAAGCAGAGGATGACAGATTAAAGGCCGAAATACTAAATGTCTTTTTCCAAAGCTGTTTCACAGAGGAAGACTGCACTGTAGTTCCTTCTCTAGATTGTCGCACAGATGACAAAATGGTAGATACCGAAATAGACGACAGAGGGATAGAGAAACAATTAAACTTGCTCAAAAGAGGAAAGGCCGCTGGACCTGATGGGATACCAGTTCGATTTTACACAGAGTACGCGAAGGAACTTGCCCCCCTTCTTGCAGCGGTGTACCGTAGGTCTCTAGAAAAGCATAGCGTTCCAAAGGAGCCATTCAGAGGTATACATTGTATTTTGAAGTGCCAGCATGTGGCAGCAGTCTTTCACAACATACAATTATACCTTCAAAATACAGTGTAAAGAATTTAATATTTTTAATTTTTTTATTCATTATGTCTGTAATTCATAAAAGTGAAATGATTATTTGATTTTCCAAACATAAAAAATATTATTAGAATACTGTACATCAGAGTCATGATCATTGTTACCAGGTGCATAATTGGTAAACTAGTAATGTTACAATTATATGAAGATAATAGAGGGAAGCATCCCACGTGGGAGAAATATATCTAAAAACACAGATGATGTGACTTACCGAACGAAAGTGCTGGCAGGTCGAAAGACACACAAACATGTACATGAAATTCAAGCTTTCGCAACAAACTGTTGCCTCATCAGGAAAGAGGGAAGGAGTGGGAAAGACGAAAGGATGTGGGTTTTAAGGGAGAGGGTAAGGAGTCATCCCAATCCCGGGAGCGGAAAGACTTACCTTAGGGGGAAAAAAGGGGTATACACTGCGCGCGCGCGCGCGCGCGCACACACACACACACACACACACACACACACACACACACACACACACACATATCCATCCGCACATACACAGACACAAGCAGACAATTGTAAATTCTTGGTATATAGTGATTAAAATATGGAAATGGTGTTGTGTGTCTTTACTACTTGCGAGTGTAGAGTCTCGTATATTGAAGTATCTTCAGTGATCAGCTGATGTGTGCTGGGCAGCTGGAGGTCTAGGTTATGGTCCAGAGTAATGAGTCTGTCCTCTAAGTCATGATCTAAGTTGTGATAAGTGTTACATATTGACTCATTATACAAAAGGTTTGGACCAAATTCCATTTTTAAACTTAAAAAGAGAGAGAAGGGCTGTCAGGTAGACCCATAAGCACTAGAGGTGACATGCCATTATTATCTATAAAACACATTTGTGAGCCCTGTTTCAGTCTATTGCAGTACCTTTATACATAATAACAGTGCGAGTTATCAAGTAGCCTGGTCCACTATGGGTATTCGTACCGCTTAAAGATCATGACGATAATGGATATTTGTTAAGTAGAGTGTAAGAAAGGAGCAGACATTGTGCACTCTGGTCTGTGTCCATACAGAGGTTGCATGCACCATAACAGGGGCAGTGGTGAGCAGTTGTGTGGTGCTTGACGTTCCTTTGCTGTACAAGGCAATATGCATGCTTTGGTACTCATAGAGCTGGCGGTGTCATGGACGGCTTGGAGTAAGTCAACAATGTTAACAGGGACCCAAAACAAGGCAATCACCTTAACATAAAAAAAAACCTTTCATGTACGGCCCGTGGGTCAGACATTATGTATCAGGATGGGTTAACGTTTGGTTAATCTGTTTTGCATTGCAGTCATTGGGATTTGTCGTTGTTAGACAGGAAGACTTTAAATACAGAGAATTAAAATGAGAGTTTGGAGTTTATTTAGTAACTCAACGTAGTTGTGGAGATCTAACATTTCGGCATCACCTAGCAAGGATCAAAGTCTGGATGAGAAGGAAGTTCATACACGATAGTGCGACGCAGTAGCTTGGCCATTAGAACTATTTCTAAATCCGACCATTCATCAAAAAGATTTATAACATGTAACTGACAGATCTGACGTGGTGAAAATATACCAAGCGCAGTCGGAAGGTCCCCCTGTGGGTCTGGGGGTTAGAATAGGCCCGAGGTATTCCTGCCTGTCATAAGAGCTGACTAAAAGGAGTTCCTCACTTTTCGGCCTAATCAGTTATGGTCCTCTTTTTAGGGTTTGACTTACACTTCTTTCCAGTGCAATTAGACCTTCTGCACCACATATTATCCTGGATCTGGGAGTGGGTGGGATCTGGTGGATGACCCACAATGAAGAGGACCAAGTCATTTTTTCTGGGAACCGAATGGCGCCAGCAGTTTCTAAAACAGGAAAAGTTGACTTGAATATTGAGAGACACGACTCCAAATCGTTCCCTTCCCTAGCCACACCATTGGAGGAATATAGATCCATCAACAAGACAGAGAGTTATTCGTCAAGGTATTTGGTCTGCAGTGGAATGGATGGGGGCTCCTTTCTGGCTGCCTAAATTTTTTGTCAAAACCTGGAGGATAAGTCTGGGGAAGTGGCTGTGCTGTCGAAAATGAGAAGTGGGGCAGTCCATTTCAGACAGTGTCCCCAGGTCACTCCCGGGCTTTGCTTGCCTGTAACCAATGGAGTGATATTCCCATTTCTGTCACTCCCCATAAAAGCCTCAACATGGCCCGGGGGATTATTTTCCATTGTGACCTCTTGCAGTCTGACAGGGAGCTCCGTGCCAATTTAGAACGGCGGGGTGTTCACTTAATCTGGCTCATTTGTAGGGGACCCAAAGACAATAGGATTTCCACCGGTGCCTTCATCTTGGTCTTTGAGGGTAATTGATTGCCCGAAAATGTCAGGGTGATGGTTTATCGATGCGACCTAAAAGCATACATCCCTCTCTCTCTGCAGTGCATGAATTGCTGGAAATTCAGACACGCCTCCTCTGTGCAGTTCCAGTGCCACATGTCCAGACTACAAATGCCCACTGCATCCAAATACTCCATGTGCACCTCCTCTCACTTGTGTCAGCTGTGTGGAGCACCACTACCCCTGCTCGCCAGACTGCACAGTACTCCAAAAGGAGCGGAAAATTATGGAGTACAAGACCCTGGACTGACTGACTTACCAAGAGGCTAAACGCAAATTTGTACAGTTGCACCCCATTCCCTTGACATCTACATATACTGCACCTACATTAACATCACCCTCACTTGTGACGGAAGTTCCGCAATCTCTGCTGCATACACTGGGCCCTCCGGGCCACCTGAATACACCCACTCCCTTGGTGGTTGGTGCACGTCTTCTTCCGTTGCACCCAAAGCACCTACTCCGGGAGCAATAACCCCCCCCAAACACCGGGGACATCAGTCCCCTCCCCAAAGCCAGAGAGGCCACAGCTTCCTCTGGCTCCTCTCTCACAGAAGGAGCCCCTTGGGACTCTCCCTTCCTAGGTCTTCACTAATGACACAGTGGACACTTGCCAGTGGCGGAAGGAGCCACAAGCTGCTGGACAAAGGGCTTCACCGAGCGAGGTGGCGCAGTGGTTAGCATACTGGACTCGCATTCGGGAGGACGACGGTTCAATCCCGCCTCCGGCCATCCTGATTTAGGTTTTCTGTGATTTCCCTAAATCGCTCCAGGCAAATGCCGGGATGGTTCCTTCTAAAGGGCACGGCCGACTTCCTTCCCTAATCCGATGAGACCGATGACCTCGCTGTTTGGTTTCGTACCCCAAACAACAACCAACCTCCTGCCACCGAACTTCACTTCACAAAGGGCTTCACAGTTTTCTTCTGTGCCTGAAGCTACTTCAGAGAAGCCCACCCAGAAAAACCTTAAAGAGAAGCAAGAGGGCAATCAAATGGAGAAGAAGCCTGCTAAGAAACAGGACTCTCAGGTGGCCCCAACACCAGCACTCCATACGGGTTCTGCACCTGAGGACAGGGTGGAGATTTTAGCACCCCCGGGACCTGGATCTTGCTGACGCCTCATCTGCAGTGGCAATGGATACAAATACGCAACTGGTGGCAGCAGGTGATGCTGAGGTGCAGCCTGCCTCTTTGGTCACTACATGCCTTCTCCGACTCCAGAAAGCATCATTTTCCACTGGGAATGCGGCGGTTTTTTCTCCCACCTGGCTGAGTTACAACAATTCTTAAGTGTTACACCTGCTTTTTCATTGCCCTTCAGGACACCTGTTTTCTCCACAATGTGAAACCCAGATCTTCATGGCTATCAGGGGTACTAAAAAAACCGTACTGACTGTCAGGTGGAGTTTGCATCTATGTCCTTACCTGTGTCTGTAGCAAACCTGTGCCCCTTTAAACACCTTTAAAAGCTGTGGCTGTCAGGGTGACGACAACACAGGAAATTACCGTCTGTAACATCTACTTCCCTCCAGATGGTGAAGCACTGCCCTGTGTATTGTCTGCATCAGTTTCCCGACTCCGTCACCTTTTCTATTTCTGGATGATTTTAAAGGCCATAACCCTTTATGGGGTGGAACCATGGTTACTCGGCATGGTAAAGATGTCGAGGACCTATTAACTCAACTCGACCTTTACCTCCTAAATACAGGTACCCCAATGACTTAACAGCTATCAGACCCCTACAGCTGTACCTGGAAATTCTACACATGGAGCTGTATATGCTGATCCAGATGGAATCGCAGAGTGTCTTGCTGAGCATTATGCTTGCACCTCTGTGTCTGAGAATAACAGTCCTGCCTTTTGTCTCCTCAAACAATGGGTGGAATGACAACACCTGCCTTTTGCTCCACACCACCCTGAGCCATATAATGCTCCCTTCAGTGAGTGGGGATTTCTCATTGCCCTTGCTGACTGTCCTGAAACATACTCTAGCCTAGACTGGACCCATTCCCAAATGCTTAAACATCTGTCAGGAGATTCCCACCACCACCATCTCCTTGCTGCCTTCAACCGCATCTGGAGCAATGGTGAATTCCTGTCACAATGGCGGAAAATTATTTTTGTTCCAGTGCTAAGGCCTGGGAACAATCCACTATATGTGGATAGCTATCATCCTATGAGCCTCGCCAGTGTTCCGTGCAAGATGCTCGAACATATGGTGAGCTGGTGGCTGTGTTGCCTCCTTGAGTCTCACAGCCTTCTGGTTCTGTTCCAGGGCGGTTTTTGTCAGGGCGCTCCACCATCGACAATTTGGTTCACCTCGAGTCTGCCATTTGATTGGCCTTTTTCGCAGTGACAACACTATATTGCTGTTTTTTTTTTTACCTGACGAAGGCCTACGATACCACTTGGTGACACCATATCCTCACTACTCTGTGTGAATAGGATCTTCAGGGCCTGCTCCTGATTTTGATATGGAACTTATTGTTGCTCCCCACTTTCCAAGTTCGTCTCAGTGCTTCCCACAGTGCACCCCCATATAACAGAGAATGGGGTCCTGCAGGGCTCAATCCTGAGTGTCCAACACTTTTTAATTGCTGTCTCGCAATAACAGTAGGGTCCTCAGTATTTCCCCTCCTATATGCTGACGAGTTTTGTATTTCCTTCTGATCCTCTTCTATTGGTGTGGCTGAACACTGGCTGCAGCACCATATGGATATCTCAGTTGTTGGCCCTCACTCACAGCTTTGTTTTTGGTTGTTTTGGGTCGTGCACTTCTGTTGTGATTGTACTGTCCACCCCCATCCAGAACTTTACGTCAATGACCAATTAGTTGAAGAACTGAAAACTTACTGGTTTTGGGGACTGGTCTTTGATGCCTGCTTAACTTGGCTTCCCCATCAGCACTCCTTGCCGGAAGGCTGCAGTGTTTCCACTGCAGAGTAGGTAGCCATCTATCACGCTCTTGAGCGTATCCACTCCTGTGCCAGTGAGTCCTTCGTCGTCTGTAGTGACTCTTACAAGCTCTCGAAAGCCTTGCGTAAAGTTTTCGTGATTTGGGATACAGAATGGCACACCCTAAGTACACCAAATAAACTCCATGTTATCAAGGAGACAACAAATGTGTGGTGGTCACCAATGAAAAACACTCGCAAGGCTTCTGTTGTTTTTTGCCAGTGCCACATTGGCCATACTTTGCTAACACATGGTCATCTCCTCCATCACAAGGACCCACCTCAGTGTGGCCCCATATGACTTTCGTCCACAGCTTGTTGGACTGCCCACTTTTAGCCACTGTACGGCGGGCTTTTAACCTTCCCAGCACCTTACCTACTATGTTGGGCAACAATGCCTCAACAGCTGACGTAGTTTTAAGTTTTATCTGTGAGGGGGATTTTTATCATACTATCTAAGGGTGGGCATCTGGCCTTCTCTCCCAGGCCTCCACCCTCCCTTCATTTTACCTCTTTGTCACTCATTCTTTGCACTTTTTTTTACCTTGGTGCTCATCTTGCCTTATCTTTGAGGCTGGAGATTTTAGTGTGTTACAGAGTGGCTGGCTAATCCTCTTTTATTCTTGTGATCAGCCAGCCCAGGCCATCTGATATATGATTTTAATACCTTCCTCTATTTTTCCTTTTAGTGTACATTGACCCCTTTTGTTTCATTTCCTTTGTTTTCTCGTTTGGTGTGGTTCCCCATTTGTTTTACGCCCTCTTACTCTCCCCAACTCCTTTTGGGAGTTGTTTTACCTTAAGACCTGTTTGCCTGTAGAAAAAGGGACTGATAATGTTGTAGTTTGGCCCCTTTATACCCCAAACCAACCAACCAGAAGTCAGAAGGTGCAGTACACCACTGCAAACCCATTGTTTTCACTATATGTGACAGCTGACCAGTGAAACGAAACAATGACAGTGAGAAGACCACCGTTTACTGGATAAAATAAAATAAAAAATTTCAAGTATTTTGACAAGATATTAAGAAAATTAATTTGTTGCCATTGGCAACTAATACACAACAACAGAGCTTCAAGAGCTGAAAACACAAATTTGTGTAAAGTAACATATGTTTTTGAGTGGAGTCCACCTTTAGCAAAACACAATTTTGTTTTTGGTCCCAGACATGTTTCACTGCAATTGCAGCATCATCAGTGTTTTTTTTTTATTATTATGGCTGTTAAACGTAAGGAATGTTTCTAGAATGAGATTTTCACTCTGCAGCGGAGTGTGCGCTGATATGAAACTTCCTGGCACATCAAAACTGTGCCGGACCAAGACCTTTGCCGTTCGCGGGCAAGTGCTCTAACCAACTGAGCTACCCAAGCACGACTTATGCCCTGTACTCACCACTGTGTGTGTGTGTGTGTGTGAGCGAGTGAAAAGAGGGGGGGGGGGGGGGAGAGAGAGAGAGAGAGAGAGAGAGAGAGAGAGAGAGAGAGAGTATGTTTGCGGGTTTATCATGGCTTTTTGTATTTGACGATTTTCTTCAATTTTTAATTTTTGTGTTGCTGCATTTGAAAATTTTCAGATCCGTGTTGATGTGTGTTGGGCTATGTTTTTTGTCCTTCAGGTGTTCAACAAATGTGGAATGACAGCTGTTACTTTTTAATGCTCTTCTGTGTTCTGTGCAACTGGTATTAATGTTTCTGCTTGTCTATCCTACATAAGCTGATTTGCAGTCCTGACACATTAGTTGTTAAATACCAGATGTGTTGTGTTTGCCTGTGCTAGTGTTGATAGCCCTTAGTTTCCTCTATGTTGTGTTGTCCGTCCTTTAGGCTATTTTCAGCCCTTGTTTTTTGAGTATGTTGCCCATTCAGCGTTCTGCATTGTTGTTCTAGGTTAGACTGAACGACCTTTTTGTTGTTGTGGGTGTTTCTTGTTCATGTGTGTTCGTTTGTGTGTTCTGTGAGTTTGTAAGTCAGTGGCTTTTGTGTGTTCTGTGAGTTTGTAAGTCAGTGGCTTTTGTGTGTTGGGTGTCTTTTTTGATTTTGTGGTTCAGTTTATCTGTAGTGTTTGTGTCATATCCATTCTCCACAGCTATTTGCCTGATTGTCTGTAATTCATTGTTATAGTTGCTTTCAGTGAGTGGAGTTTTGTTCAGTCTGTGTAGCATATATTGGAAACCAGCTAGTTCGTGTGTAGTCGGATGATTGGAATATTTGTGAATGGCTGTGCTGGTGGTGGTTACTTTTCTGAATGTGGAGAATTAGTGTTGGTTGTTGTGTCTGTGTATTGTGAGGTCAAGGAAATTTTACATTTTGTTGTTTTCTGTTTCTAAGGTGAATTTCATTGTTGGATGGACTTCGTTCATATCACTGTGGAGTTGTTGGATGCGACTATGTGTTTCATCTAGAAGGTATAAGACGTCATCTACATAACGATACCAATATATTATCAGGTATTGTTTGGGTCCTACTATTGATTCAAATATTTTATTTTCAACATGATTAAGAAAAATGTTGGCTATAAGTCCACTGCTTGGTGATCCCACTGAAGGCTGCCTTCTTGTGAGTAGAACTGATTGTCAAATGAGAAATAGTTTTGCTCGGTGATTAGTTTTAGAATGCTGTTTCTTTTATGAGGGGTTTGGGAATTTCTGCTTGTACTTCTAATTGTTGTTTGATGTTGTTGATGGTTTATGTGGATGTGATGTCAAATAGTGTCAGTGTGGCTGTTGTGGGCACATTGATGTCCTTGATTTTTTTGTATCAGCTCTTTGGTGTTGTGTATGCTTCTGTTATTTGTATATATGTAATGTTTCTGTAAGTATGTTTGCATTTCTCTGGCTAAGTGATATGTGGGTGCACTTCTGAGATTGACAATGTGGCGTATGAGAATGCCCTCCTTGTGGAGCTTTAGTAGGCTGTTCAGTGTGGGTGCTTGGGCGTTCTTTTGTTTGAGCCATTCGCCTTCTGTTTTGTGACTATGTGTGAGACATTTTTTAGAGGTGTTTGTGTGCTTTTCTGGTATCTTTGTGTTGGATCACTGGTTAGCTTTGTTATGTTGATGTCTTCCAGAAATTTTAAGGTTTTATCTTTGTATTCATCCTGTTTTATTATTATCATGGTGCTGCCCCCACTCAAAAACATATGTTATTGTTAACGCAAACACAGACAAAGAGCTTCAACATCAAGATGAATATCTTGATGCCCTGCCAAGCATTTCCAAGCAAGCTGTACAACAAACTCCAGGACACCACAGAAAGTTACATCAAACTATTTTAAATATAAAATTCAACAGAATCTGTCTTTCACATAATGTAATACCTAACTATATACATGTAATTGTAAACAGTATGTCACCTACAGCCCAGCATGCCAAACACAAAGCTAAAATTGACTGGCTGAAGCAAGAAATTAGATACCTACATACAAAAAAGCAGGAACTCAATGCTGAACTGTTTAAAATTCACTAGGAATGAGGAAATCACATCAAAATCTGTTAAATATTTAATGAAATAATCAAAAAAGTCAAACAAAACACAGAAACATGTATAAAAACAAAATGGAATAAACAACCACAAAAACTAAACGCCCTCTTAGAACAAAATGAAATCATTACACATAAAAATACAAAAAGTAAACAAACCACACATTCCACAAATGTCTGGTCAACCTTACTGACTAACAACTAACTAACCAAGAAATAAAATTTCTACAAAAAGGCCCAAAATACAATGTCAACACATACATTACACACAAAACAGTGGAGAATCTTATCACAGAAAGTGAATACATCATTAAACAACAAGAAAGTAACGGTAACCCAAACTTCAATGCAGATCCGACAAGGGAGTTAGCTGGAGAAGAAATATGATACATAATAAAGCAAAACAAAAACAACATATTGACAGGAATAAAAACTGAAGAAGAAGAAACATGCAGATAAATAAAACACATTTAAAAAGAAATAGGCACTCATTATGAGATCAGACAAGGACAGCACCATGATAATAATAAAACAGGATGAATACAAAGATAAAACCTTAAAATTTCTGGAATACAACAACATAACAAAGCTAACCAGTGACCCAACACAAAGGTACCATCACTTATGCTGTACTACTAGATCTGAGTAAAGAATATGATACTGTATCCCATGAAATACTAATAAATAAACTAGAGTGCTATGGTGTCAAAAATAATGAGTTGGCACTAATCAGATCACACCTGACAAACAGAACTCAGGTAGTTATAGTAAATAGCCAGCAATCAAATGCCCTACCAGTTTTAAGAGGCATGTCACAAGGCTCAGTGCTTGGACCTGTTCTCTTCCTGGTATACATGAATGACTTGCCTACTTTCATGCTTCACAAGTCAATGATATATGCTGACGACACAACCCTGATTACCTCAGATAACAAATTGGAGGAAGTGAAGAAACAAACAAAAGTAATGCTTGAATAGTCTGCCATATGGCTCTACAGTAACAAGCTGATACTCAACAGTAGCAAGACTGAAACTATGTATTTCTTCTTGCACAATCTACAGGAAAAATTAAATGAGTCTGACTCTGTAAGACTTCTAGGAATCCACGTGGACCTGAAATTAACATGGAACACCCACACGGAACTGTTATGTACCAGACCATCTAGAGTAGTCTTTTTGCTAAGGAAACTAAAAACATTAGTTAGCAGAAAACAACTTTTATCTTCTTATTATGCCTTCTTTGAATCTCACTTACAGTACAGAATAGAATTATGGGGCAACTCATCTGGTGCTCAGACAGTGTTCATGTGGCAGAAGAAAGCAATTAGAGCAATGACAGGTATTAAAAGCCAAGAATCATGTCGAAAGCACTTTAAGGAACTTAACATTACCTTCTTTGTATATAAAAACGTGTCTTCTTTCCATAAAAAAACAAATACATACCTTACCTTCCAGAACAGATGATCATTCACATGGTACCAGATATAAAAACAATCTTGATGTAAACTTTACTAGACTGTCTAAGGTCCAAAGTAGCTTTAAACAAACAGGATTAAAATTATATAACAAGTTACCACCATCACTGAAAGACAACTGGTAACTGTATTCAGTTCAGGGTGTGTCCACCTCTAGAAGTAATACAGGTGTGACAACGATGGGGCGTGCTGTGAATGACGTCATCGATCTCATGTTGAGGCAATAACACCCATTCTTTCTGCAGGTCTGCTCCCAAGTCTTAGAGAGTGGCTGGTGGATGCTGACGTGATCCAATCTCCATAATGCATCCCAGACGTGCTCTATTGAATTTAAATCGGGAAAGCGAGCAGGCCACAGCATGCGTACAGTATCTTCCATTTTCAAGAAAACACCAATTAGCTACACTCTATGAGGTCGAGCATTATCGTCCATCAATACGAAATGTGGGCCCGCAGCACCTCGCAACAACAGCACATGAGGTCCCAAGATCTCGTCACGATACCTGACAGCAGTTAAACCTTGCTGATTCACCAGTACAGTTCCATGAAGAGGTGTTTGAGTGGTCAATATAGTCCTCGTCCCCAACATTTGGGATCCTCCTTGATATGGATCTCTTTGCACAATGTTTGGGTTCCGAAATCGTGTTTCCCGTTCCCGCCAGATACGAATCCGTCGAGAAGCACTCTCCAGACCAAATCGGGTCTCATCTGTTAAAAGAGTATTGGCCCACTTTACCCCTGTCCAGGTGGCATGTTGATGATGCCACTCTACACGTTCCCTAATGTGAAGACAAGTCAGAAGTACACGTACAGCAGGTCTCCAACAATAAAGACCGCCCTACCTAAGTCTTCTGCACAGCGTTTGCCTCGATATAACACGACCAGTGGATGCTGTGAGGTCAGATGTCAGTTGCCGTGAAGTACTAAGGCGGTACCGTCGTGCCCTTACAGCCAAATAAAGGTCATCTCTTTCTGATGAAGCACATGGTCGATCCTGCGCTGATCTTCAGGATGCAGTGTCGGTCTTTGTAAATTGTCGCCACATCCGAGAAGCAACGAAACGGTTCACATTAAGCCATAGGCTCACATCAATTTGCGACTTTCGTGCTTCCATTTTTGCTTTGGCCCTCCACCACAGAGAGTCTGGTAGGCATCTCCTCTGTGCTATATTACACCGTTTGTGACTGTGTACACTGCGACTGTGGATGTGAGACTACCCGACAAACAATATCCCATTTGCTAGGTGCCCTGACGACATCGTTGGCGTGATTGTCCGCTGACCGGAATGCCATCTTCCGTGCAGAGCACGATCGTATGGACATCCATTGACAGTTTGTTTGATTATATCGTGAGTGAGACACAGGACCAGGAAACAGCGGTTTGTTGCTTTAATTTTGGACACCACTGTGGTGGTTCTATCCCGAAGCTCCCACGGTTTCCTTTGCCAGAAGTCAGGTGTAAGCAACCTCGACTAATACTATTACTGCTGCTTTCGTGACAGCGGTCTCTCAGACTGCACCTGTGACATTGTGTTATGGCTTCAGTAGGCAATTATTTGTCTACTGTTAACCTTCACACTCTAACTTTCAAGATACTGTTTAAAACGGTCTGAGGAAAGTTAGGAAGCGATGTTTGATCTGACAGTAACAACGAAATAGAAAGCAAACACAATTCAGAATCAGAATGTTGTGAAAATGAAGACGAATTTGTTTAGCCACCTGTGATTTGCTTGAATGAAACAAGTGATCAAACTGATGAAAACAGAAGCGTGGAGACTGAATCTGTAGCTATAGGTTCTGACAGAAATATATTTGGTCGAGACAAATATCACTGGTCACTGAAGCCTCTCCTCAAGCGATCAAGTGTTCGGCAGCATACCATAATTCATTTGCCTACAGTGCGACCATCTGCTCAAGTTGGGATAATCCAGGCCGGCCGGGGTGGCCGAGCGGTTCTAGGCGCTACAGTCTGGAACCGCGCGACCGCTACGGTCGCAGGTTCGAATCCTGCCTCGGGCATGGATGTGTGTGATGTCCTTAGGTTAGTTAGGTTTAAGTAGTTCTAAGCTATGACCTCAGAAGTTAAGTCCCCTAGTGCTCAGAGCCATTTGAACCATTTTGGATAATCCAGGTCCTCTTCCTGTTTAGAATTTGCTTATGCCTGTTGATATTTTGCGTATTATGCTGAAATGGTTCAAATGGCTCTGAGCACCATGGGACTTAACATCTGAAGTCATCAGTCCCCTAAATCATAGAACTACTTAAACCTAACTAACCTAAGGACATCACACCCATCCATGCCCGAGGCAGGATTCGAACCTGCGACCGTAGCGGTCGCGCGGTTACAGACTGAATCCCCTAGAATCGCTCGGCCACACCGGCCGGCTATACTGAAATGGACTAACGTAAAAATAAACAAAGAAAAGCCTGAAAATGATCAAGATATTTTGTATTGTATTGAGTTATGTGAAATAAAAGCATTTTCGGTTTACTATTTTATTACTCTATTTTGAAATCCAACAGAAAATATTACAAACCATTTTATGCCACACATGATACTTGACGTGATATACAGGGTGAGTCAGGAGGAAAGGTATATGCTTTGAGGGGTAATAGTATTAGTGATTTTGAACAAAAAACTTCACATGGACGTATGCCCTATTCCGAGTAGTTTCCGCGATAGAACACATTTAATATCACTTTTGTATGTTTTTATTGAATACGTCGAAAACCGCACCCTACAGCGAAAACTTGTCGCAGTACAAAATTAAACTGTATTAAATTTCCTACAAAAAAGGTCTTTTTCATTTTTTTTTCTCTGGAACTAATGGTTTGTGCGGAGGGAGCGCGAGAACATTGAAAAACTCGCTCGACGCCCATGCGCTGTAGCTTACGTACTTTTTGTAGGCCAGTTTGAGGTAGTTTCCCGATTTGATAGACCCCATGTTCCGTATCAAACTGTTCGGCTCAACTTGCTACCTCAACTTGCTACCTCAATATGCTGCCTCAAGTGACCCTTGCATATTTTTTGCCTTGAACAGTGCTGCTGCCTGCCGACAAATAGTCACTAGTTCTAATACACATTGCCACTGTTGTCATGGAGACTGACAGAGGAAGCTGGTTCTGTTATTTTTTAGTCAAAACTTTTCGTTTTTGAGTCGTTTGATGTGAAATAAGTCATTGATATCATTCTTGTTACCTCACGTGTCTGGAGAGTAATAATGTTTTACAACTTGTTATTTATTTCAGTTTCATAATGTCATATGTGGATCACTAATGCCGACACGGCATCTGATCGGGAAAAGTAGCCAAGGTGTTCACCCCAGTAAGAGTTAGTTGCTTCCAAAACAAGACACATAATACAACAAATTAAAGGGAATTTAGTTACACCCTGTATACGAAACTACCATCCCCCATTCTGATCCTTTTTGAGAATTTTGAAATAATTAAGATATTCATTGAAAACTAGCTCAGTTCTATAACATTTGGCGTAATACGAAAGCCCGATTGAAAACGCTATGCTGCAGCTAGTATCTTTTCAGGTACTAGGGTGTGAAAATGCCAAAAATATGTATCTGGAAATTGGAAAAAAACCTGGGTGCTATTACGATGCCAATGGCCACATTACGTGCTAATGTATGAAAAATTAGTCACTTTGTAAGCCTTCAGAATAATGCACATACTTCCAATACATTATTTTCTTTTTCGCTTAAAAATATTTGGTGTTTTACCTTATATCTTGTAGGTTAAAAATGTTTAAGTGGCAAGCTTCTGTCAATAACCATGGTTTGGTTGAAACTGAATTTCTCTTTGAATGGCCAATCTACCTCACCTCCCCCCCCCCCCCCCCACCCCCCCCCCCTCACCCCTTCCTATGCAGCCTGGGGCGTCGCTCCATAATGTCAATATTGGGCTTCAGGCAAAAAAGTTTGACGACCTCTAGTATACAGAGTGCTCAAATGTTAATGATTTCCTCACTGCCTCGCGGGGTAGCCCGGTCTGAGGTGCCTCTTGTCATGGTCAGCGCGGCTTACCCCCCCCCCCCCCCCCTCCCCCCTCCCACCATCGGAGGTTCGACCTTCCCTTGGGCACATTGGTGGTAAGTTAGTTTAAGTTAGATTAAGTAGTGCATCAGGTTATTGACCGATGACCTCAGCAGTTTGGTCCCATAAGACCTTACCACAAATTTCCAGATTTACTCACTTTCATACAACAATGCTGAGTACAGAAAAGAATGCTAGTTTCGAGGATAGTCAGCGGGTTGATGGAAATGAAAGTAATAAATCCTTTTTAGTCCGTTTGTAAAGAAATGAGAAACTAATTATTGTTGAGTGCATAACAATAGAAACTATACAAGAAGAAAGTTTTCGGACCTCATAATCAGTCTAACACAAACACGAGTTCTAAGCCTGTGGACATAACTAGTTCTAGTAAAGGCCTAGTTGCAAACAATTATCACATTATAATTGTGGAAAACAGAGATCGTCCTGGATCGCAGGCCACAACCCAGGTGAGTATTTGGCCCATATGTATGAGTATACATTGATTGGTTCAAAATGGTTCAAATGGCTCTGAGCACTATGGGACTTAACTTCTGAGGTCATCAGTCCCCTAGAACTTTGAACTACTTAAACCTAACTAACTTAAGGACAGCACACACATTCATGCCCGAGGCAGGATTCGAACCTGCGACCGTAGTGGTTGCGCGGTTCCAGACTGTAGCACCTAGAAACGCTCGGCCACCCGGGCCGGCTACATTGATTGCATGTGGTGATAAAATACCCACAAGACAATGGTTGTTAGAAGAGGATAAGGAAGTAGAGGAGATGAAACCAAAATCTATAGTAAGAGGAGAAATAGGGAGTGAGAAAGTAGAAATTTATACTGACTCAGGTGACGTGATCTTGATATCACGTCAGGAGAGTTGGTAACTACATGCAAAAAAGAAGTAATTATTTCCTAAGTTGTATAGTGGGAGTTATGGTACCAAAGGAAATTTAATTAAACAGTAAACATGACAACTGTAAATATTGGATCATTCTCCTCCATACATGCTTTACTTGTAGTGCCTGATACAAATATTCAAATACTATTAGGTGTAGAGTGGTTTGCTTAAGTACATAGTGATTTTGGATTTTTGTATTCCATTGTTAGGGCGTAACTTAGATAATTATCATATTGCAGTACCTTTGAAATGTACTTCATTAGTAAGCAATGAAAATATATTACTAATTGAGTTGCATTTAGCGGCTACTGCCAAAACGTTAGATGCAGATAGTATGAAATCTTTACAGCAACTGTCTCTTGATAATATATTTCAAAGGCATATAAATCTGACCTGTTATCAGGTCCACAAAGGAGGACCTATATCGATTTTTATGCACTTATGAAACAGTTTTTTCTGACAAACTGGGCATCATGTGTGACTACGTATTACGCAGTTTTAAGATCAGAAACAAAGAACCATTCTTTTATAAATCCTACCCAGTACCTATACATTTGAAATCAGCCATACAAGAAGAAATAAACAAAATGTAGGAACCAAGTAATATAATGTAGTTTAAGTATCTATAACATTGCAAGTTGTTAAGAAAAAGCCTTACGCCAGATACACGCACACTGAATAGAGACATAGAAATGAAACGCGATTGGCCCGTGAGTGTTGATGAATTATTAGCATGGTTCAAACAGGCAACATATTTTGTTCGGTGGACTTGGTGGCTGTATACTGGATGGTAAAATTAAATGAAGATTCTAAACGGTATATAGTATTTTCATGCAATGCAAAATCATATCAATTTTGGGTATAACTTTTTGGATTGTATATTTCAGTTGCAGTACTTACTAGAGCTCCAGATCAAGCACTCGGAAGAGAATTATTGCAAGAACTTTTCATTCATGTAGACGATATTTTATTCTTATCCAAGACATGGGGAGGAGCATTGTACTTTCTTAACTAAGACTTTACATAAGTTGTACATAAATATATAAGGATATGGGTATCAGCAAATTGATGTAAGGTAAGACTTGATATAATTTTTTCCAAGAATATAGATTAGATAATAGCACAAGATAATATTATCTCACAGGTAATAACGAGTAATGTCGTTAATGAAGAGTTAATTAAATGTATAAAATAGTGAAAAGTTAGGAAGCGTAATTCCTTCCTTATTAACTTCCAGTAGGGATGTTTTTCTTCTTTTTTAAATTAAGGAGCTGAATCTGAGTGCTCTGAATATTACAAATAAGAAACAAAGTTTGACTTAACTTAAGCACATAAGCTGAGGTAGGTAATGCAAAAGTAGGTATGAAGCTTCAAGCTTTAAGTAAATATGTAGGCCTGGGAATTATTGTACAAAAATATTACAAGTATGTCAATTTGCTTTAATAAATGGAAATAATTAGAGTATAAAAATGTGTAAGATATAAAGTGAGAAATAACATAGATACTGATTTAAGGAGGGAAGCAGAAAATAAGGTGATAGATGTTGTGTGATTGGTTTATAATATAAGCTAAAGTATATTTAGCGGTCTATCTTCTTCTAAATCAATTCTTAATTTCCTTTCTTTTATCTCCTTCAGGAGGCCTGGTTATAATTTTCCCTCTTTCCATAAGCAATAGCCTCCATTGTGGAACTCTTCTTACTTCTGTTAGTTACTTTTTTCTGAACAGTACGTAATATTTCTCAGTCAGCATCATATTGGTGATTTTCAGTTAAAATACGTTCCACAAATGTTTAAGCTGTTTTCCTAGTCTCCAACTTCCGTCATGTTCAACATGAGCACACATCAATATATTTTATCACAAACTTTGATATAGAAGCAAACCAAAATTGTAAAAATGTTTAATTGCAGATCACTGATAATATTTTAAATGATCAAAACAAAATGATTATGATAAATATACGTTTTTAGTAGTAGCAAAGACAGATTAATCTGTATCATCCAGTCCAGTATTGGAGACTACGGACATCATGGCTACACAAGTGAAGACAGAAAAACGCCTGATGGTGACCATATAAGTCAGAATCTGGGCACTAAGAAAAATTAATACCATTGGCAGTTTGTTTTTCTCATACCTGAACAATTATGTTGGAATAATGCATCAAAATGAACGATATTAGTGAAATATGAGACCTGGGGACCAGTTGGCAAAACAGGTAGTCAGACGTGGCTATCACTCCAAAACTGGATCAGAATGATAGAGAACAGCAATTGACTACTACTAATAACGAGCTGTTGTCATCGGAACCTCAAAGACTGAAGCTGAATCTAAAAGAAATAACAGAAGCAAAAGGTAAATGAAGAAGGAAATTTGTAAATTACACTGCTCAAAACAATTAGGGTATCAGGTAAGATATCATACACAATAGACATATGGTAACGCATTTTATTCATATATCGGTTAAAATTGTAATTCGTGTGTGATACAGTACGATATGTTGCTGTTTCAATTCTTTATTTGAGGTTTACATGGCGTTTACGTAGAGCTAGGCACCATGGAGCTACCATAATAGTGAAACAGTAATTCTCGTTGCCCTCTAATATGGTGTGTGATCACCTCGGGCGGCCAGTACAGTTGCACACGTGCGTGGCATGGACAATATGAGGTTATCAATCAACTCTTGAGGCACATTTGGCCATTCTTCCGTGAGTGCAATATCCAGCTTTGCAACCGTTGTGGGAGGTGCTGGTCTGATTGCAATGCTTTTGCCAAGTGCATCCCAGACATGCTCAATCGGGTTTAAGTCCGGTGAACAAGCTAGCCATTCCATTCCCTCTTCTAACCGCTCTATGGCTCTCCATGCCATAGCTTCGGGTAAGTTACGTTGTTGTTGCATTGCAGTACCTGCTCACTGCACTATCTGAACCTAACTGCTTGTGTAATTCGTTTGGTCGAGTAAACACAAGTCAACACCAACCCCCTCTGCAGCAACTTTCCTGTTATTACAACTATCTCGGTGACTGTAATGTTGTTGTCTCCACTCCGTAGAACCGACAGAAAGACATCGAACCATTTTAGAAATGTTCAAATGTGTCTGAAATCTTATTGGACTTAACTGCTAAGGTCATCAGTCCCTAAGCTTACACACTATTTAACCTAAATTATCCTAAGGACAAACACACACACACCCATGCCCGAGTGAGTACTCGAACCTCCGCCGGGACCAGCCGCACAGGAACCATTTTAGTTCATTCTACCGATGACAATACTGCAGAACCTAGATTCTCAACTGATCCTCTAATTGTTTTGACCAGTGTATAAAATTCGTGTGTTAGGGGAAAGTCCTCGTGGAATGTAAACAGTTTAAGGAGTAAACTTACAGCTCACTATTTAGTCGAGGCACTGAGGTCTCCAAAGGCACATAAACAAGATTCAAAACTTTGCTAGCTTTTGGATAAATCATACTTCAGAGTTAAAGTGCTTGCATGTGCAATCCCCCCCTCCCCCCCCCCCCCACCCCAAACAATCAAAACAGTATATATAGTCATGTGGGACAAGCTCTGAAGGATCTGTGTGAAAGATAGGAAATTTCTTAGACTTGTTCATGTGCCTTTCGATGACTTAGAGCCTCTAGTATTCAGTTTGTTATTACATGTACTCCTTAAATTATTTGGATCTTAGAATGACATTGGCAAAATCAAAATCTGTTCTACACCCTAAAATAATGCTGTCATATCTACTTGACATACTCAATGAAGTTGGACTTTTGATAACCCTAACCCCAGCTTCAGACTCATATGAGTGCCCTGTTGTAAATTTGCCCTTTGAATTCTAATGATACCACTCACCCAGTCTCACCAATGAATGAAAAGATACATGACCAAGGGAAGAGTGACTTAATGGAGTTCACACGCTGTGTGTCAAGCAGCCAATAAGTATTGCCCAGCATTTTATATTGGTGTGGCTACAACAAAATATTAGTTCGAATGAATATGCATACACACTGACATAAAAATACTTTTATGGACTGTACTATTAAATATCACACTTGATAGTGGTAACACTCTCAACAATCGATTTATTTTGTCCTTCATCTTAACGCAGGTGTTTCCAATTGCCTGAGCTGAATCCGGATCTGAGTGAAGGTAAGCGGCAAAGGTGCGTCAAAGATGGTAACTGGATGCTATCATAGACCATCTGCCTCGGGAGCCGCAGTGTCGGAGTGTTTTAATAGAAATATTGAGAATATTGCAAGTAGGTTTTTTCAATGGGCGAAACTTTAATTTGGCTGCTAAAAAGGAGCGAGACGTGCGATTAACTGATGCCAGAGACAGGGATTTTTATGAGATTGTTCCGAATGTCTTGTCCGAAAATTACTTTTAGCAGATTGTTAGAGAACGAAGTCATGACAGCAGCATCCTACACCACCTAGTAAACTACAGGTCGGGACTTTTCATATTAGTTTTTTACAGAATTTGTGTTTTTTTTTTTTTTTTTTTTTTTTTTTTTTTTTTTTTTTTTTTTTTGAGGGGGGGGGGGGGTTGTTACAAAGAAGGTTAAGAATCGTAAGAAAATATTTTTGCGTAACAGGAGAGGCAGAAAACAAATTACATGTGACCAACTACTCTGCCTTGCGCCTTTCTGGGAATATCCCTGTGAACAGGTCAGCAACCATGAGTTCTCTTGGCTCCTTCACCCTTTGTTGGCTCATTCGTTTCATTTACTCTTTGCTGCTGATCAGAAGCTGGGATTTGCTTCCTCACACATCTCAAGTAGCCAAAAATGACTGTTTCCCGACTTTTAGCAATTCATCTGTGAGTGTCATAATGGATCTGCATCTACACAGATACTCCACAAGCGCCGTAGGTACGGCGCGTGGCGGAGACTACCCTGTACCACTACTTGTCATTTCGCTTCCTGTTCCCCTCGCAAACAGAGCGAAGGAAAAACTGTCTATATGCTCCCGTATGAGCCCTAATTTCTCGTATCTTACCTTCATGGTCCTTACGCACAATGTATGTTGGAGGGTGTAGAATTGTTCGGCAGTCAGTTTGTAAAGCAGGTTCTCTAAATTTTCTCAGTGTTGTTCCTTGAAAAGAATGTCGTCTTCCCTCCAAGGACTCCCATTTGGCTTCCCGAAGCACCTCCGTAATTTCTGAGTGTTGTCTGACCCTACCGGTAACAAATATAGCACCCTGCCTCTGAATTGCTTCGATGTTTTCCTTTAAACCGACCTGGTGCTGATCCGAAACACTTAAACAGTGCTAAAAATAGGTTGCACTAGTCCGTCCTGTATATGGTCTCGTTTACAGATGAACCACACTTCCTAAAACTTCTGCCAATAGACCAAAATCGACCATTCGCCATCCCTACCACAGTCCCCACATGCTCGTTGCATTTCATAACGCTTTGCAACGTTATACCCAGATATTTAAATGATATGATTCTGTTAAGCAGGACACTACTAATGCTGAAAACGAACGTTACTGATTTGTTTTTCCTACTCATCCGCATTAACTCACGTTTTTCTACGTTTAGAGCTAGCTGTCATTCATTACACCAACTAGAAATTTTGGGTAAGTCATCTTGTATCCTCTTAGACTCACTCAACTCCGACACCTTACCGTACATTATAAGCAAACAAACACTGATTACTGCCCACTCCGTCCGCTACATCATTTATGTATATAGAGACCAACAGCGGTCCTATCACACTTCTCTGTACTACTGATGATACCGTTGCCTCTCATGGACACTCGCTGTCGAGGACAGCATACTAAGTTCTATAACTTCAGAAGTCTTCGAATCACTCACATATATTGGTGCCTATTCCATACCCCCGTACCTTCGTTAACAGTCTGCAGCGGGGAACAGTGTCAAATGCTTTTCAGAAGTCTTAGAAATATGAAATCTGCCTGTTGCCCTGCATCCATAGTTCAGAGCATATCATGTGAGAAAAGGGCAAGCTGAGTTTAGCATGAGCGATGCTGATTCGTGGACACAAAATGTATCACATTCAATCCGAGAATATGTTCAAGGATTCAGCAGCAAAGCGATGTTAGGGATATGGGTCTGAAATTTTGCTGGTCCATTCTATTACCCTTCGTGCTGTGTCAAGCTCGTTTGAGAGATTCGCCTTCACTCGTGCGCGAGAAACCGCTGCGGTATGATTGTAATCAAATGTGTAAGTTATTAATTGTATGTATGTGAACATGTTACAGATCGAGCATCCTTGTATCTTGTCCATTGTAAGAGTGCAAGATGTAGCAGAAATCAGCCACTGGACAGTGCAAACTGCAGAGATGAAACGACACTGCGGAACAGCTGACTACTACACGAGATCATTGACGGCTGATTCTAATAATTAATAGTTTGTCAAAAGTCGAAGTTGCGCTATGCGTCTGCAAATTTTGATGGATCCCTATCGAATTTTGTATGGAGGCTAGGGAGTTTTTCGCTAGAGTTGCACAAGATAGGTGCTTAAGATAATGTCGTAGGAGAATTGCATGTGTCGCTAATCATAGGCATGAGTGTTCAGATTTACTGTGTGGTGAGTCGAGATGCAGATAAATAATGCGGATTTCAGCGACTTCGAATGATATCCTATAAAGACATATGAATAATTTTTGTTTGGCCTGATTCCGCTCCTACGAAATATCTTTGTTGTGGCAAGGTGATTTGCGAGATTTTGAGTTGGTGAGAGATGTTGTTGTTGTGGTCTTCAGTCCTGAGACTGGTTTGATGCAACTATCCATGCTACCCTATCCTGTGCAAGTTTCTTCATCTCCCAGTACCTACTGCAACCTACATGCTTCTGAATCTGCTTAGTGTATTCATCTCCTGGTCTCCCTCTACGATTTTTACCCTCCACGCTGCCCTCCAATGCTAAATTTGTGATTCCTTGATGCCTCAGAACATGTCCTACCAACCGATCCCTTCTTCTCGTCAAGTTGTGCCACAAACATCTCTTCTCCCCAATTCTATTCAATACCTCCTCATTGGTTATGTAATCTACCCATCTAATCTTCAGCATTCTTCTGAAGCACCACATTTCGAAAGCTTCTATTCTCCTCCTGTCCGAACTATTTATCGTCCATGTTTCACTTCCATACATGGCTACACTCCATACAAATACTTTCAGAAACGACTTCGTGACACTTAAATTTATACTCGATGTTAAAAATTTCTCTTCTTCAGAAACGCTTTCCTTGCCATTGCCAGTCTACATTTTAAATCCCCTCTACTTCGACCATCATCAGTTATTTTGCTCCCCAAATAGCAAAACTCCGTTACTACTTTAAGTGTCTCATTTCCTAATCTAATTCCCTCAGCATCACCCGACTTAATTCGACTACATTCCATTATCCTCGTTTTGCTTTTGTTGATGTTCATCATATATCCTGCTTTCAAGACACTGTCCATTCCGTTCAACTGCTGTTCCATGTCCTTTGCTGTCTCTGACAGAATTACAATGTCATCGGCGAACCTCAAAGTTTTTATTTCTTTTCCATGGATTTTAATACCTACAACGAATTTTTCTTTTGTTTCCTTTACTGATTGCTCAATATACAGATTGAATAACATCGGGGAGAGGCTACAACCCTGTCTCACTCCCTTCCCAACCACTGCTTCCCTTTCATGCCCCTCGACTCTTATAACTGCCATCTGGTTTCTGTACAAATTGTAAATAGCTTTTCGCTCCCTGTATTTTACCCCTGCCACCTTTAGAATTTGGAAGAGAGTATTCCAGTCAACATTGTCAAAAGCTTTCTCTAAGTCTACAAATGATAGAAACGTAGGTTTGCCTTTCCTTAATCTTTCTTCTAAGATAAGTCGTAAGGTCAGTATTGCCTCACATGTTCCAATATTTCTACGGAATCCAAACTGATCTTCCCGGAGGTCGGCTTCTACCAGTTTTTCCATTCGTCTGTAAAGAATTCGCGTTAGTATTTTGCAGCTGTGACTTATTAAACTGATAGTTCGGTAATTTTCACATCTGTCAACACCTGCTTTCTTTGGGATTGGAATTATTATATTCTTCTTGAAGTCTGAGGTTACTTCACCTGTCTCATACATCTTCCTCACCATATGGTAGAGTTTTGTCAGGACCGGCTCTCCCAAGGCCGTCAGTAGTTCTAATGGAATGTTGTCTACTCCCGGGGCCTTGTTTCGGCTCAGGTCTTTCAGTGCTCTGTCAAACTCTTCACGCAGAATCGTATCTCCCATTTCATCTTCATCTACATTCTCTTCCATTTCTATAATATTGTCCTCAAGTACATTGCCCTTGTATAGACCCTCTATATACTCCTTCCATCTTTCTGCTTTCCCTTCTTTGGTTAAAACTGGGTTTCCATCTGAGCTCTTGACATTCATACAAGTGGTTCTCTTTTCTCCAAAGGTCTCTTTAATTTTCCTGTAGGCAGTATCTATCTTACCCCTAGTGAGATAAGCCTCTACATCCTTACATTTGTTCTCTAGCCATCCCTGCTTAGCCATTTTGCACTTCCTGTCGATCTAATTTTTGAGACGTTTGTATTCCTTTTTGCCTGCTTCATTTACTGCATTTTTATATTTTCTCCTTTCATCAATTAAATTCAATATTTCTTCTGTTACCCAAGGATTTCTACTAGCCCTCATCTTTTTACCTACTTGATCCACTGCTGCCTTCACTATTTCATTCCTCAAAGCTACCCATTCTTCTTCTACTGTATTTCTTTCCCCCATTCCTGTCAAGTGTTCCGTTATGCTCTCCCTGAAACTCTGTATAACCTCTGGTTTAGTCAGTTTATCCAGGTCCCATCTCCTTAAATTCCCACCTTTTTGCAGTTTCTTCAATTTTAATCTACAGTTCATAACCAATAGATTGTGGTGAGAGTCCACATCTGCCCCTGGAAATGTCTTGCAATTTAAAACCTGGTTCCTAAATCTCTGTCTTACCATTATATAATCTATCTGATACCTTTTAGTATCTCCGGAATTCTTCCATGTATACAACCTTATTTTATGTTTCTTGAACCAAGTGTCAGCTATGATTAAGTTATGTTCCGTGAAAAATTCTACCAGACGGCTTCCTCTTTCATTTCTTACCCCCAATCCATATTCACCTACTATGATTCCTTCTCTCCCTTTTCCTACACTCGAATTCCTGTCACCCATAACTATTAAATTTTCGTCTCCCTTCACTACCTGAATGATTTCTTTTATCTCATCATATATTTCTTCGTCATCTGCAGAGCTAGTTGCCATATAAACTTGTACTACTGTAGTTGGCATGGGCTTCGTGTCTATCGTGGCCACTATAATACGTTCACTATGCTGTTTGCAGTAGCTTACCCGCACGCCTATTTTTTATTCATTATTAAACCTACTCCTGCATTACCTCTATTTGATATTGTATTTATAACCCTGTATTCACCTGACCAAAAGTCTTGTTCCTCCTGCCACCGAACTTCACTAATTCCCACTATATCTAACTTTAACCTATCCATTTTCCTTTTTAAATTTTCCTACCTACCTGCTCGATAGGTGAGAGAGTACATTAATTTTTGTAGTGGCAAAGGGTCACGTGTATAGAATATCAAGTCCAAGCGTTAGTGTTTGCTACTGGAGTGGTGTTTTATGGCATCGGAAACGTCCGATTTTCTGTGACGAACTGCTGTTCGCCGTTTCGCTCTCCCAGAGATAATTGGATGGTCTCAGGTTTAAGTAATTGGATAGCGTGGATATTGATGTATCGAGCGAGGTAATGTCTCGATAGCGATTGTGGTTGGATGTGCCACTAACATAAATATTCACAGATTTTGTTTCGCTTGGGTTCAAATTCTTGCCCAAAAGTAATCGAAATCTCACCTTAGCCAGATTTGGTTGTTTGAAAGTTGATAGAACCCAAGGAACAATTAGTACACAGCCCGAAGCAATACTAAGACTTGAAGTTAACAGACATCTAGTTGCTTTTTAACTGATTGACTGAGGATTAGAAAGGGACGCGTATCGGCAAAGTCTGAAAAGATTTACGTAGCTTTGTAATTTTTGAATGAATGTTAATGTGAGGTAATGGTCCAAGGTGGCGGTGGCATTTAGGATTTTTGTTTTTGTTTAGTGTTTTACTCTTACCGTATAGTGGGAAAGGGTGTTTAGCTTTGATCACAGCACTTGCACTTCAGAATCTACGAAAATCTATAGCAATTTGAGTTTGTTGAATAAAAAGGCTGCTGCATTGGAGGAAAGATAATTAAATCTGCCTTATAATTGTGCAATACTGTGTGATAGTGATTGATATTATTCAGCTTGACGTGAAATAATAGAGTGGTTTATTTTGAGAGATAAGTACGAAAATTTAAAGAGAGAGTTTATTTTTGGAAGACAAAGATAATGGTTTCGTTTGATAATTAACTGATGGTATTCAGTCTTGTTAAATGATATTACTGTATTTTTATCTGAAAAGATGATTAGTGAGAAAGTTTTGAGATAGTTCTTCGAATTATTACAACGTCTAACAACGCTAATATATTAGTACCGTGACAACTAGGAACTTAAAATCGAAAGCAACGATCCAAAGATAGCGATTGTTTTAGGCAGGCTGAATACCTGATACTTTGACGGAATTATTTGCGATTGACATAGAGACAACACTTTCTTTCGAAAGCTAGATAATTACGAGTTGTCTCGACTATGTCAGAAGTTTTATTTTACGAGAAGGAAATCTAATATATTTGTAGGTAGGAAATTAAGTTTCACTTAACGTTACGAAAGAAATAATCGAACGTTCAACATAGCACACTCTTGTGATCCCTGTCCTAGGTATAGAATTTTAACAGTCGACAACCTCAGGAAATCAAACAATTGAATGACTTGATTATATCATTTACGGAATTCTTTTGCAAGTTGAAACTTGGTAATTAACGTTCGGTATTTTTTTTTCTTTCGCAAACCTGCGCTTATCCTGCTTTTGCCTATTATTAAAGGGATTACAATACAGGCCGAGATAAAAGGTTGTATGAAGTGAGGATAGACTACATACACTTAATTTTGTAACTTACGGACGTCATAGGTATACGGTTTGATCGTTAACACAAACACTGTGTCTGAAGTGACTATGCACAATCTACTTTATTGCGTCTAACAAGTTATCCTTCTCCTTTCATAGTAACTTTGGTTTTCTCTAATAACCCTGAAATATTTTGTGAAGTTATATGTTGTTTCCTACGACGAGATAAAGTAACTAGAAATCATAGTACAACATAAATTCTGGTAACACTGGACTCGCATTCGGGAGGACGACGGTTCAATCCCGCGTCCGGCCATCCTGATTTAGGTTTTCCGTGATTTCCCTAAATCACTCCAGGCAAATGCCGGGATGGTTCCTCTGAAAGGGCACGGCCGACTTCCTTCCCAATCCTTCCCTAATCCGATGAGACCGATGACCACGCTGTCTGGTCTCCTTCCCCAAACCAACCAACCAACCAACCATAAATTCTGGTATTCTGTGCGGTACCTGTACTGGAGCGACAGCGCGACGGTTTGCCTTACAAGCACGGAGTGACGTTTAGTACAGAGGCCCGCGTCGTTAGCAGTAGAAAGCCCTTTTTTACAGATTGCTGCAGTTCACCTTCCTATATATTAGAGTCACTTGCGCTTTTTCCCATTCGCTTGGAACTTTGCGCTGGGCGAGAGATTCGCGATAAATGCAAGCTAGGTAAGGGACCAACGCCGTAGAGCACTCTTTGTAAAACCGAATTGGGATTCCATCCTTCTCTTGTGACTTATTTACTTTCAAATTTCTCAGCCGTTTGTCAGCGCCAGAGATCCTTATTACTATGTCGTTCATAAGGGAATCTATTCGATTCTCCTGTGTGAACGATTTCTTGAACATGAAATTTAAATCTTATTCATTCGTTTTGCTGTCTTTAACTGCCACACCAGACTGGTGAATTGTTTGTAACCCACATGAATGAAATAAATAATGCTGTAGAAAACACAGTTTCCGTTCATTTGCTTCTTTACTGCTCTTAAAGAGGGTACAGATTTGGATGATCATTCGAGTTACGTAATATTGTAGGAAAGTTCTGGTAGAATATAAATACCTTACGAGTAAAGAATACCATGCACTGGAATGCATAGTCATCAACAGGCACATATACAACGAAAAAAACTTGCTAGCTTTCAGATCAATCTCTTTTTCGAGCTAGAGTACACACACACACACACACACACACACACACACACATTTGTGCCCCTAAATGTTGACAGCTGGACATACAACACTAGTGCTGCTTCGGTGGGTGGATTACGGTATGCCGGGCGTTGCCTCAGGTGGGGTGGGTAGATGGAGACAGACGAAGGACACAGGGAGAGGGGTTTGGGGCGAGTGGCTAGTGGCTCGAAGGAAGCAGCCGGTTTGCCGGCTAGGAATGGAGGAGGGAGGGGTGGCAGGTGCACAGCGTAGCACGTGATGTATGGCTGTTGGAGCTGGTGGGGAGCGGGGCACCCTGAATGTGATGTGGGGATATGAATTGAGAGGGGTTGTTAGGACGGAGGAAGGGGAAACTGTCGGATGGAGTGTGTGGGACAGTGAGTTGCCCGAGACAGAGGCGACAAAGATTACAGGAAGAAAGGATGCGTTGCAAAGATAACTGGCATCTAAAGATTTTAGAGAAGGTGGTGGAGGAGGGAAAGACCCAGATGGCCTGGGTTGTGAAGAAGGAGCCATTGAAATTGAGAATGTTGTGCTCAGCTGCAAGTTGTGGTACCAGATGGTCAACTCCGCCTTGGAAACAGTTTGGATATGGCCATTCATCCTGGTGGACAGTTTGTTCAAAGTCATACCAAGGTAAAAAGCTGTTCATTGTTTGCAGCAGAGTTGATATATGGCACAGCTGCTTTCCCATATGGCCTGACTTCTGACAGTGTAAGATAACCTGTGATAGGACTGCAACAGGAAGTGCTGAATGGATGGACTGAGCAGGTTTTGCACCTTGGTCTTCACAGGGATATGGTCCCAGTGGCATGGGGTTGCGAGTGGGAATGGCATAGGGGTGGGCTAGGATGTTGGGTAGGTTTATTGGGTGATGGAACACCGCTTTAGGAGGTGTTTGAAGGAAATTGGGTGGGCTGCCTCTCATTTCGGGGCACAATGACAGATAAAGTCCTGACGAAGTATCTGGTTCATTTGTTCCAGTCTGAGGTGATATTAAGTGATGGGGATGCTCCTTTCTATGTGATTCTTGGTGTTGGTGGGTTGGTGCTGGGTAGCCTGTCTGAGAAAGTCTTCATCAGACCTTCAGCACACTGCGCAAGGGAGTTTTCACACTGCAGATATGTCATCTATAGCTGACCAGACTCTGTGGGAGCAATTTTTTGGTGTGGAAGCGATGGCAGCTGTCAAAATCAGGTGTATTTGGTGATAGGTGGGTTTTATGTGGACAGAGATGTGGATGCCATCGGAGATAAAGTTGTCAACGTCCAACTGAGTTGAGGAGGATCAGGCAAAGTGGACAGGCGACAAGGTGTTGAGGTTGTGAAGCAGTACGGATGGTGTGTCTTAGCCCTGGGCTCAGATCATGAAGATATCACCAATGAATCTGAAAGAGACTAGGTGTTGGGAGTTTTTGGAGGTGAGGAAGGTTTCCGCTAGATGACCCATGATATCTTCATGATGTGGACTGAGGGCTCACCCTTTACTCATTCCTTCACATCCTCAACACCACCTCTCCTGTCTACTTAGCCTGGTCCTCCTCAACCAACTGTGAGGACATTCACCTCTCTGATGGCTCTATCGACATCCTTGTCCATATTAAACCCCACTAGCCACCAACTGTACCTGCATTTCAACAGCCGCCATCCCTTCAAAACCAAAAAATACTTCTCATACATCCTAGCTTCACGTTGATGATGTACCTGCAGTGACGATACCTTCCTAGCCCATTATACTAAAGGTCTTACAAAGTGTTTCACAGACAAGCACTACCTTTTCCCCTCCCCCCACTCCGTAAACGGATTTCCCTGATCACTTAGTTAAGCAACAATGGGCGTGGGCAAGTAGTTGGATGGGTAGCCACCTGGGTATACCTTGTGCTAGTGGCAGCTTTCCCTTGACCTTTGTGGAAAAGGGGAGCAGGGATGGGGGAGTAAGGTTCCTGATCACCAGGTTTCGTACCAATGTATTGAATGGAATTCGAAATCTATCTGCAGTGCCTCTTGAAGTGAGGGCAAGTGACACTGTTGATGCTGATCCAACCTTTGACTGAGGACTTGGTTCTAATCAAGAGGAGTAGGCTGTGTGCTGGCATCAAGTGTCACCCTCTTCTTCTCTCTTCATAATCACCATCAAACACAAACATCAGCACAGTTGACATAATCGTCTAAACAGATTCAGCAACTGTATAGGTATTTACACTGATATGTGGTTCTGAGTAGACGAGATGGGTTGCTGACATAACTAATTAGACCTGATGATGATCTGATCTAAACATGTAATCTAATTACAAATGTGCAACTGAGATGGTTTCAGAGTTCTACAGCTTCTGTGGTGTGCATAACTTTTCTGAAACACTGAGTGGGCTTATTTTGGGCCTACTTCCTTTTTTGCTGCTGGAATCAGGGATGTTAAGGCGCTTATTTTTCATTTTCCACGGTTTTCGAAGCACAGTTCTACAATGGGAAACAAACACTGGTGTCTAAGCAGAGATGGGAAAATCAGAACAATTAAATATCTAAAAGTTCGTGACATATTTCGAAACCGACAACAGATCGCCAAAAAACACAGACATACAGCAGATGGATGTCTAAAAGATTCTCCTAGAATTCGAAGCACTGTCCTACAGACGAGAAAAACGACTGGAATTTTCGGTGAATTTTCGATGTCATACAACTGCTGGTCTGGAGATTATCTAAAGCCACAACAACGCGTGATGGACAGCATTCCACCTGTCTGAACCAGAGGAGGTGGGTCTCCGACTCTCTGACGTCACGGAACTTTCTGTAGATGCCTTTTTCTGCCCCTGTCTTGTTCGAACCAATTTGTAGAGACACCTATACCACCTAGAAAGGATGTCTAGTGACTGTGAATGGAGCATCCTGATTGGTTCTTACTGAATATACCCGCCAAAATGCTGCTGCAGGTGTGGGAGCACTGTCTGCTTCTGTCTGCTGCGCGGGATAGCCGCGCGGTCTCAGGCGCCTTGTCACGGTCCGCGCTGCTCCCCCCATCGGAGGTTCGAGTCCTTGCTCGGGCGTGGGTGTGTGTGTTGTCCCTAGCGTAAGTTAGTTTAAGTTAGATTAAGTAATGCGTAGGCTTAGGGACCGATGACCTCAGCAGTTTGCTCCCATAAGATCTTACCACGAATTTCAATTTTTGCATCTGTCTACAGACGGACAAATTACGAGACTTTCAGCGGAAAACTATTCTGTACAGATCGAAAAAGAAAAAAAAAAAAAAAAAAAACTGCAGTCATATTGCACTGACAGTTAAACCCTGCAGAAGTGGTGTACAGATCATGAAGTGCGGAAACTATCGCCAAAGGCACTTAGTCAATATGCTGGTCTGCTACTGTCGAGGAAAGCTTGAATTTTTCGGCTTGAAGCCGATCTCCAACCAAGCTATTTCAACACAAACTATTGTACAGTCATACCATATCGCTACATAGCTGCATTAAACACTATTAGTATCCTGTACTATACAAAATCATAACTTCTGCTTCCTGCGTATAGCTGCTGAACACCAGACGCTCCTATATACGTATACCACGAAGACACTCAGATCCCAAAGCCAGAAGCACATGCATTGTATATAGTCACAGAGCTAGACATCCGCGGCGTGGTCGGTCCCTCATCCACGGCGACCAACTGCCACCGCATGCGCTGGCCTAATGTGCGATCAGAGCGCCCTCTGCGGACAGCGCTCACTTTCCAAACTGGTGTACAAATGCTGGGTTGGTTCCTCTGGCACAAAGGCGTCCTCTAACGGTACTGTTTCCGGCCGGGCCTGCTTGCTGCCGTGGTTTCTGCAACGAGTTACGACCATCTCCAGGTTCTGGGATTACAAGAATATGCTTTCTGAGATCTGTATATCAGGAATTAATTTGCTGATCTCGAAACCGATATCAGCCGTAACATCCGATTTTACACGCGAAAAAAACACTATATTTGTGACACTTTTCTGCTGAAATCATCGAGCACCACACGAAAATTTCCAGAATTTCATGTATTTACACATTGTTTGCCGGCATAACATACCATTTACGCGACTATTCTCTAGATCAAACACATATCAGTATCTACCGATTGCCTGCACAGTATAATTCAGAAGATAAAGAGTGGATATTATATTTCTAGAGGGCCGCAATCTTAGCGAGGCTATTACGTGAGACATGCAGCGAATCATTGAGTAATTAATAACTTGTCTGTGAAGATTTTTGCGTGAAAGCTCGAAAATAGAGGAAACTCGTAGTTTTTAACGAATACTGATGTCAGTGATATAACGGATTCCAGATTATATTTATTCTTTACAAAGTCAACTAAGGTTTAACCGCTCTCATGTCTAGGGAACCAGTAAATGTCTATTCCATCGATGTTTCGCCATCTTGATGCAAACAACGCATCACAGTCGATGTTCTCTCAACCACATACAGACCGGAAAATACGTAGGGTGGCAGTATATCTCACAGTCAAACAAGAGGCTTCTAGAACTCTCGGACCTCCCGAACCGACGCCACAGAGAGAGAGACTTTTATGACCTGTCTCAAATAGGTACGAAATTAGGTAGTCTAAAGCAAGTCACCCCTCGTTCCGTACCTATATGACATTCTACAATGAGCGAAGTATCACAAATACTGTTCATGACGACTGTGGCTCTTGAAATATCAATTTCTTACGTAAATCTATATCCTCCTTACGACTGGACATAATTTTCCATGTAATATCTCACATACCCCTACGGCTTGACGTGCGTTGAAATTGCAGTATTCAGCGTAAAAATCGGGGAATCAATACCTCCGTTACGACTGGCCATAGTATGTTCTCTTCTTACCCCATCATGAGCTTCGCAAAATTGGAAATTTGTGGTAAGATATTATGAGACCATACTGCTGAGTTCATCGGTCTCTAAGCTTACACACTACTTCATCTAATTTAAACTAACTTAGGCTGAGGACAACACACACACATGCCCGAGGGAGGACTCGAACCTCCGACGGAGGGCCACACGAACCGTGACAAGGTGCCTAAGACCACGCGGCTACACCCGCGCGGCTTTCTTCGAATATGTCGGAACAATGACCACAGTAACTTTACACTTCAGCACATACGCATTCCCGACAAGTAGCGTGATTATCATTTATAGGTGCACAGCGTCCGAAAACTTATGGGTGTAATTCCATATGGCCTGCGGTAGCTTCCCAGTAGCAGAACCCTCGCCCCATCGTCGTTATCACATCTTTCTCGAGGAATTTAGGGCGTAATTACAATTAAAAAGCCTTCGCGGTTTTTATTTATGTTAAGTACGTTCTTGCACGATAGTCGGCGTATTCTAGAGTAGGAAGAACTGACTTGCTTAATGTAGAAAGTGTAACTTAGAAGAATCCAGCTAACTTCTACCTAAACATCACGTCAGTCTCCCAGACGTCTCATCCCCACGAGATATCTCAATTCAGCCACTTCCATGAAATGTTTTAGCATATAGGTCTTCCAGCCAATCAGAATCGAGAACAGACTGCAGGCATTGTGCTCTTGGGATGTCGTAAATAAATGGATCGGTCTCCAGATAGCACGATGAGTGCTGTGTCATCATAAATTGATGTGATTGATAGTGGCTGGTGGTATATCCCCATATATTCTGTCCTTGCGATATCGCCGGGACGATCCACGGTTCAATGGATGATGGGTATGTTTGAGGCCAGTACTGACTTGCACCATGATGTGTGAAACCCTCGCTGCATTTCCGCTTCTCAGTCACCACAACAGAGAGGGGAATGGAATGATTTTCATGTACCCAAACGAACGTGTAACTACCCTCCTTCATCAACATTTTTATCATGTTTTCCTCAGTTTCAAGCATTTTCCAAAATTCTCGCTATTTCAAGTATTTTCCTCAATGCTGGATATTTTCCACCAATTTTCGCAATTTTAACAGGTTTTTCCGTAATTTTAACGCATTTTACTCAATTACTCGTTTTCAAAACCACTGCTCTCGATGACTTCTCACTTCAACAGAACGTCTCATCGCTTCTATCTAATATTCTCCTCTCCTCATATCTCATTAACATGCATTGCATTAAACGACGAGGAGACGCCGCTGCACCAGCTGGGTGCGTGGCGCCTCATCTGCGTTGTCCGAGCGGGATCCCTCACGAGAACATCGGTGGGAGGTAACCCGCGCGAGGCTGATGCGACACCGGCTCTTGTGTCACATGAGGAGCTGACGGAGAGGTCACAACCACATGTACATGGCACCGAACTTTTGACATTACTGGAAGTTAGCTACCTAGTGTCATGAGACACGCCACCTCAATTCTTACATCACTCCAAGCGCTGTGAAACATACATCGGTCGGTCTAAGGCGCTGCAGTCATGGACTATACGGCTGGTCCCGGCGGAGGTTCGAGTCCTCCCTCGGGCATGTGTGTGTGTGTGTGTGTGTGTGTGTGTGTGTGTGTGTGTGTGTGTGTGTGTGTGTGTGTGTGTGTGTTTGTCCTTAGGATAATTTAGGTTAAGTAGTGTATAAGCTTAGGGACTGATGACCATAGCAGTAAAGTCCCATAGGATTTCACACACATTTTCAACATACATCGGTATTTAGCACAAATGTCAACACTTGGTGAAAATACGCTCTTTTCCGAACATCACGACACGTTCCTCCTCCATTTATAACAGTGCACTATACGAAACGAAAATGTGGCTGGAAAACATGTGTTATTTCGCAACTTCAAAAAATGGTTCAAATGGCTCTAACCACTGTGGGACTTAAATCTCAGGTCATCAGTCCCTTAGACTTAGAACTACTTAAACCTAACTAACCTAAGGACATCACACACATCCATGCCCGAGGCAGGATTCGAACCTGCGACCGTAGCAGCAGCGCGGTTCCGGACTGAAGCGCCTAGAACCGCTCGGCCACAGCGGCCGGCATATCGCAACATACGGTGGGGTACAATGTCTGGAATGCCGCCAAAACCTTAACATTCCCGATGGAAACTTATTTAGTTACCAAATCTCGTCATATGGCATAGTGCTATTCTGTCTGTGTTATTTTATTACATCCGGCTGTGTGAAAGGTCGGAATGCCGTCAGACTTCATGCTCCATAACGACTACGTTTATTAATCATGCTATAGTCCCCCCCTCCCCCACGCCCTCGTGTACATTGTACGCTGCTGGTTTGTATACAAAAATAATTAGGGGAATAGTATTGCACCCCGCGAATCGAAGCGCTTCACACAGCTGCAAACTAATCAAGTTACCGCATATTTTTGTTATTAGCAAACTTCGACTTTTCTACTACTCCTTACTACTGATCTTACATTATGCGGCATTCTGCGCACATCTCCGGGGAGTGTGTCCTGTTGTCAATAAGAAACGCTGCCTTCCGACATCCTGTGAACACGCACACCGTTCCTTGCACTAAAAAATATCTTCATTTTCAAGTGTGCGAGCCTCGCCTCAGCGAGCTGTAACAGAAAGCTATGACTATACCGTGAACATTCTAGGGCTTGTTCCCCTCCCTCTGCACGCTAACTGATGCTGGTTCACCACAGCGAAGCGGAGAACATCGCTTTCCTGTGGATGCATGATTTAACTACACTGAAATGATTCTGGTGGGGGACTAGCCATCAGTCTGTTCCACGATCTCCTTGTGGTGTGGGTAGCATGAGTCTTTTTGGAGACATCTATACTATGACAGCAGAAGATGCATCGATCCACTAAACTATTGTAAGCAGTCTAATGATGTCTTCTCGAGAACGGACCGTGTGGTTAAATGCGGAGCTCATCTGCTTCGGGTTTCCATCTCTCACATTTTGTCAGTAAGAAACACTCTGTCTCGTGATGTGAGAGCAGTTGGTCTTGTGTCGTGAGCTTTCGGTTTTCAAGTGCAGTTTACCAACGTCGACACTGGAACGAGGACATCCATTTCTGTACTTGTCTGACTCTATTCATTACAGCAATATGGCGCTAACGGATGCTATACTTTCAGCTATCTAGCTTCAACACTTTTCAGAATGTAAATATGTGGTTAATTCCTCTCTCTGATTATAATGCAGATCAGTTGGTGAAATGAAGTTGCTGCCACCTAAAAAACTCTACTTCAACCCAAATACAGATTACTAGAGAGAGGCAGTTAACGCGGTTGTCATGTCAGGCAACCAGTACACGCATGGCCCCCCCCCTCCCCCCTCCCCCCCAAAAAAGAAATTGATCTCTGGGCGGACGACGAAAAGGCGACCATTCGTTCTCGTCAGCTGCGGAGAATCGCAGACGGCTGTCTTTACCATAACCTGACGCCAGACAAACGCTGCGTTCTTCAAGCGAGGCATCTGTCTCCTTGTGGGTGGACTAGCTCAGCCGTGAGTTGTTCCGTATTTGCCAGCGCCAACTACATTTGGGAGGGGGGGGGGGGGGTGGCAGTGACCGTTTCAACAGTTGGCGACTAGAAACGAAATTCTTTTTGTCAGCCATCTGCTCTGAAAGTGGGTCGTCATATTCCTCTTGAAGTAGCGACGCTTCTCTGTGGTTTGAAGTGTAAGGGGCGCCGTGTGTGTTTGTGTGTGTGTTTCTGTGTATAGCCCCTGACCTACAATATTTCCTAATCGGTGCAATAGCTTGACAGTGCCCCCCCCCCCCCCTCCCCCTTCAACGTTTGAGATAGTACGTCCAAAATTTAAAAAAATCGATTTTTCGAAAATACGTTCATTTTGTAGCGTACATCTTTCTGAAGAGTTTGATATATAAAACATGTATGGTCGAGGAAATGGAAGACATTTTGCTGAGTCTTAAGTGTGACAAAGTGCAGTGTCTCGCTTCTCCACACACCATTTTTGTATCACACGTCACTGTATTTCGCTCTGTCGAATTCAAACGTTTATATTTTGCGTAGGAATCCATCAAACCTGTTTTCAGGATAGCGGAAATTGAAATGTTCTGTTATGCCTCTCCTGCTCCCAGTCGGCGGTTTAACATCCTACCCCTCTTTAAAAAAACTGACAATTAATGCTGGGTGGTATTATTCGTGACGGGGAGAATAACAACCCTTCAGAAAATTTGGATTCTTTATTGTATATTAGCTAATAACTTCCTCTTTTGTGCGACCAAAAATTAAATATAGGAGACATAAAAGCAGTAAAGACAAGAAAGAAAAGAGACAGTAAACATTTCCTCAATCCTTAAGTTTCAGCATTTTTTCCTCTCTAATCTTGCAACTGCTTTACACGCTGTGCTTTCCTTTCTGCGAAAGAATCTTTCATCTCATCGAAGGTCGTCAAACGTTTTGCTATATGAAAAATCAAAATGTCGTTGTCTAATAATGAAAAAGCTGTAAATACGAATAGCGCCCAAGACTGGTGTTGTTTCTCGATATGATTAGGTTTATTTTTGTCACAGTCTGCTAGATAAAACGAAATAGGCTTTTGTAATATCTCAGCAACTGTAACACATGCCAAATAAGCCAGACTGTTTTGGCACAAATGGTCATTTTTATCTACCTCATTTACATAAATAACACGACAGAATATAATTCACGAAGTACCAATATCAAATGCCTTTTAGTCCTACTACAAGCAGAAAGTTTTATGTTCGCGAATAGTCTCACATTTCTTTTATATGCTCGCGTTTCTCAAGCACGAGATTGAAAAGTAGTAGTAGTACGAAATTTTTAGATAAATTTGGAATCGTCATACTAATTCTGTAAATATTCCTGCCATTGTTGTAACTTATTCTCCGGTTAACTTCACCAACCCTGCCAGAATCACCAGTTCAGTTGTCCCGCGTTCATTCTTCGTACAACGCGTTTTCTGCGCTATTCCGAGAATATAACTTAAATGGCTGCTAACTAGGAACAATACAATTGGTCCTTAATAGAACAGCTTTCTGGCAAAATTTTACTTTCTTGGATATACCGAGAAGATAATATATAATCTATCTTGCCTGTTATTCCTGTTATTCGTTTATTTCGTCTTTGGTAGTATGAATCTATGAATTTCGTTAATAAATTATAACAAATCTTATCATTAGCACACCCGATCAACCACATAAGCAAACAGCGATTGGCATTCAACCGTTCGGGTTTATTCGACTCAGCTAGTATAGCTTTTGTCTGTGGGAAATTTGCTGATACCGTCAGTCGTACCTAGCCACGAGCAAGTTTGAACCACCTGAAGATGTCGGACAATTGCTCCGAGGAAATGTGGAATTTGCACATCGTGATCCGGCGGCAAACCCGTGAAGACTATTTACAACACACCCGCCGGGAAAGCTTGAAGAGTCACAAACGTTTTCATCTCTAATGCGACGGGGATTCCCCTGACAGAGATGTCACGTACACTAAGCACGCATTCAAAAATCGACTTATGATTCTTTCCAAAATCAACTTATAACGTGTTCAAAAACGTTCAAAAACCAGTAGGACTGCGTTGCTAAATCATACGAACAATTGACAGATCAAAGTGCGCTGGATGCTAGGGACGTTGTGAAACAAGGTTTTTTTTTATTCAGGGATATAAATTTGGCTCCCCTGAAATTACCGCCTGGGGCAGATACGCCGGTTTGTTCCCACCCCCTCCCACTACACCCTGCCCTCAACCTGTAGTATGTGTGTGCTTACTTGCATGCTTGCCCCTAGGAATGGATTACTTGCAACCGCGAGCCCGCACACACACACACACACACACACACACACACACACACACACACACACAAGATGCGTCGGAAGTTTGAGTCCTCCCTTGCGCATGGGTGGGTGGGTGTGTTGTCCTTAGCGTAACTTAGTTTAAGTTAGATTAAGTAGTGTGAAAGCACATGGACGATGACCTCAGCAGTTTGGTCCCACAGGAACTTGGCACAAATTTCCAGAAGGATCCAGTTACAAATTGACAGTGACCTTTGTTACTGTGTCGTGCTCAAACAATCTCACATACAGCTTCAGTTTTCATCTCGGTGGACTTGAGTGTTTTGTCTACTGCCGCAATTACACCACCTCCGTTCCCTTCTAGTGTATTCTTTCAATACACACTTGAATTTTCCCCAAAATCTTACTGTTATTAACTTCAGGTCTAACCATCTTTCTGAACATAGTATTACTTGAGCTTCGTTGCCTTTCAGGAGTGCTTCAAACTCTGACGCTTTGTTGAGAATACTTTGCAGTTAACTACTAGGATTTCAATACTCTCGCCTATGGGGGACATTTCTTTAGCTATTACACTACAACATGCCTTCTCGAGCAGATGGTTCAGAACCCCACTCGTGATGGAAATACATTATATCTAACGGCAACAAATAGACTTGACCTCTTGAGGGACGTCCACATCGAAACTGCCAGTGACTATGACGCGGTTGTGGCAGCACGGTTACCAAAGTACAAAGGGCAATTAAAACTGGTAGAAGGTAATATGTTCAGTAAACTAGATAAAAAAAGCTGTAGCGTCGTATCTCAGTGAGCAACTTCAAACTTTTAGCACAGGTCGGGAACATGTAGAGTACCTACGGCCCAACGTTGAAAGAATAATTGACAATGCACTGGATAGATACAATGAAGAACCAAAGAAACTGGTACACCTGCCTGATATCGTTAGAGCCCCCGCGAGCACGCAGAAGTGCCGCAACACGACGTGGCATGGACTCGACTAATGCCTGAAGTAGTGGTGCAGGGAATCCTGCAGGGTTGTCCATAAATCAGTAAGAGTACGAGGGGGTGGAGATCTCCTCTAAACAGCACGTTGTAAGGCATTCTAGGTATGCTCAATAACGTTTATGTCTGGGGAGTTTAGTGGCCAGAAGAAGTATTTAAGCTCAATGAGTGTTCCTGGAGCCACTCTGTAGCAAATCTGGACGTGTGGGGTGTCGCATTGTCCTGCTGGAATTTTCGAAGTCCGTCGGAATGCACAGTGGAAATGAATGGATTCAGGTGATTACACAGGATGCTTACGTACGTGTCACCTGTCCCAGTCGTACCTAGAAGTATCAGCGGCCCCATATCAATCAAACTGCTCATGCTCCCCCCTCCTCCTCCCCCCCCCCCCCCCCAGCCATTACCGAGAATCCACGAGCTTGAACAGACCCCTGCTGACGTGCAGCGTCCATGGATTCATAATGTTCTATCCATACCCGTACACGTCCATCCGCACGATACAATCTGAAACGAGATTCTTTTGTCCAGGCAACATCTTTCCAGTCTTCAACAGTCCAATGTCGGTGTTAAAGGGCCCGGGTGTGGTGTAAAGCTTTGTGTCGTGCAGTCAGGAGTGGGCCCTCGGCTCCGAAAGCCCATATCGATGATGTTCCATTGAATGGTTCGCACGCTGACACTTGTTGGTGCCCAGGCTTGAAATATGCAGCCATTTGCGGAAGGGTTGCACTTCCGTCACGTTGAATGATTCTCTTCAGTCTTCGTTGCTCCCGTTCTTGCAGGATCTTTTCCCGACAGCAGCGACGTCGGAGATTTGATGCTTTATCGGATTCCTGATATTCACGGTACACTCGTGAAATGGTCGTACGGAAAAATCCCCACTTCATCGCTGCCTTGGAGATGCTGTGTCCCATCGCTCGTGCTCCGACTATAACACCACTTTCAAACTCACTTAAATCTTGATAACCTGCCATCGTAGCAGCAGTAACCGATCTAACAACTGCGCCAGACACTTACTGTGATATATAGGCGTTGCCATCCGCAGCGCCGTATTCTGCCTTTTTATATATCTCTGTATTTGAATATGCATGCCTATACCAGTCTCTTTGGCGCTTCAGTATATGTACCCAGTAGGACAGTTCATAATGGGAGGAACCCTCCTTGTACACAGTCACTGTAAAGAAAATGATGTCTATAAACAAAGCATAGATCTATAGATAGAGAGATGCTAAATGAAACACATGTGGTTGTCGAGGGAGCAGTGCGTAAAGCCTTTAATGACTATTGCAGCAGCTGTTTGTCAAATGATCATTCACAAAACCGAAAGAAATTCCAGTCGTATTTGAGGCTTTTAATGACATCAAAGTTAATATCCAGTCACTCACGGATAAGACAGGAGCGGAAACTGATGGTATGAAAGGAAAAGCAGAAATACTGCTTTCCGTTTTCCAATGTTTCTTTACAAACGAAAAACCAGCAGAATTGCCCTATTTTAATCCTTGTACCACTAGAAAGATGACTGAAGCAAGCAACCGTAATCGTTAAAATTCAACGAAGCTCCAGGGCCCGATGGAATTCGTATCAGATTCTGTACTGATTTTGCGACTGAGCTAGCCCCACTTTTAACTATAATCTGTCGCAGATCCCTCGAACAAAAAACTGCCCCCAGTAGTTGGAAGGACGGTAAAAGTGATCCATAAAACTACCGTCTAATATCCTTGACATCGATTTGTTGTAGACTCTTAGAACGTATTCTGAGCTCAAACATAATGGGACATCTCAAAAAGGATAACCCCTCCATGCCAACCAGCACGGATTCCGAAAACATATAATCTGAAACACAATTCGCACTTTTCTCACATGACGTACTGACAAGCTTTGGATCAAGGCAGACAGGCAGATGCAGTACTTCTTTACTTCCGAAAAGCATTTGACTCAGTATCAAATCTATGCTTATTATCAAAAGTATGAACGTATGACTCCGTAGCGAAATTTATGATTAGAGTAAGGATTTTTGGCAGTGAGGAGACAGCGTGTTATCTTGGATGGAGAGGCATCGACACACGTAGAAATAACTTCGTGTGGGCCCCAGAGAAGTGTGTTAGGACATTTGCTATTGATATTATGTATTAATGCCCTTGCAGTCGTTAATAGTAACGTCAGACTTTTTGTAAGTGATGCAATTATCTATAAGGAAGAACTGTCTGAGTGAAGCTTCATAAATATTCAGTGAGGTCTTGATAAGGTTTCAAAGTGGTACAAAGGGTAGTGACTTGTTTTAAACGCTTAGAAATGTAAAACTGTACTCTTCACAAAACGAAAAAGTTTATTACCTGATGAGTACAGTGGCAACGATTCACAAATGGAATCTATAAACTAATACAAATACTGGGATGTAACACTTTGTAGTGATATGAAATGGAATCATCAAATAGGCACATCGTGGGTAGAGCAGGTGGTAGAATTTTGTTTATTGGTAGAATACTGGGGACATGTAATCAGTCTCCAAAGGAGTTTCCTTACATATCACTCCTGCGGCTCATTCTAGAATATTGCTCAAGTGTGTGGGATCTACCACGTAGGACTAACAGCGGATATTGAACGTTAACAGAGAAGGGCAGCACAGATGGCCACAGATTTGTTTGATCCATGGAGAGTTTCACAGAGATGCTGAAGAAAATGAGCTGACAAATACTTGAAGATACACGTAAACTATTCCGAGAGACGTTGCTAATAAAGTTTCGAGAAGTGTCTTTAAATGATGGCTTTTGGGATATACTATAACGCCCTTCGTATCGTTCCAATAGGGATCCTGAGGACAAGATTAGATTAATTCTAACACGGACGATGGCATTTAAATAATCATTCTTGCCGGCTCCATATATGAATGGAATGGAAAACATCCAGAGTAACTGGTAAAGTGGGACTGGGGTGACCATAATTTCTTTGGATAAATGTGGGATTTCCATATCTTTTCTTGGTCACAAAGAGGAACAATTTTTAATATCTCGTTAAATATCCCGTTTAATTCTAACATTTTCTTTTCCTCTGGAAATATAGCATTCAATAATGTGAATGCTACCCGACCAAGATGATATTGCAATTATTCCTCGGCTCGAAAGGAATCTGTATTTAGACATTTGTACACAGACCAGTTTCACGTTTCTCACCATGCCTACAACGCTTGTTGTCTCAGAGGAGGGGGTTATCAAGCCAGTCAGTCAATTAGCTCAGTAAGTAGCTGATGTGTTCAGTATACATGTATCAGTATTGTCATACACATATAGCAAAAATGTTCAGAACGATTTAAATATGCAAGTGTGTTCATTACTAGCATGTGAAATTTTGGGCAAGAGAAACTGGGCACACAAATTAAATGTTCTGCACTTTTCATAGCACGTCTCAAGAAAGAATGTGGAATGTACTGTAGACACATCATTGCTTTTCTGACAGCCAGAGATATACAAGAAGACCAAGATATGGTATTCGCCAGTCAGGGGCATATTTTGTCGAAGAAGTAAACCAGAAAACTGCAGGTTTCCAGATACGGTCGCACTGCATTTGGTACACTGAACTAACTTGTGTGCGACACTATCTAAAAAAGGGGAAAAATCAAAAGTTGCCTTGGTCCAGTCTGTACGCAATACAGTTCATAATTGTACAACGTATGTTACACTCTCAGTAAGCGGATACCTAACAAAAAAACTGTATATTTGTGTTCAGGAAAAAACTTTCGGCTCGAAAGTTAAAATGGCTGTTGGAGACGATCTTCCACTAAATACACAATTGCAAGCTAGCAAGAGTGGGAAAAAGTCAAAAGCGCATTTAAAATCATTTTTCGTGAATGTTGTTAGGGACAATGTCGCAAATAACCAGAAGTTTGTACTATTCTGTGATTCTTGGGCTGCTCATAAGGACACAACAATAGTAAATGATTCATTTGCGGGTAAAGACATTTGAATGCGTGATAATTCCGCCGAAAACAACGAAATACTTACGGACTTTGGATGTATATTTCTTCTGCCAATATAAAATTTATGCATTTTTGGAAGGTAACTGTCAGCAGCATTTTAAGGGAACAGTTTATAAAAGATCAGTATGGGAAAATATTGACCAAAAAAAAGTGACATACAAAAAAGATGGAAGACATACTTTTCACAACTTCTCAACTGCAATAACCCACACTCTTTCTTTAAATTGGAAGAACCTGACACAATTGATACACCTGATACAGTTACTACGCCATCAGTAAATGAAATACAGCAAGCAATAAACAAATTAGAGAATAACAAGGCTTGTGGTGAGGACAAGATATGGGCTAAGTTATTAAAGAATGGAGGCCCACAACTGGAATTAGAAATACACGCGTTAATAGAAGCAATTTGGGAGACAGAAACCATTCCTGCAGAATGGTAAACTGCAATTGTGTGCCCCATATTTAAGAAGAATGATCCACTTGTTTGTGATAACTACAGAGGAATTGCCTTACTGGATGTCACCTACAAAATCTTATCGAGCTGCCTATTAAACAGGGTTCCCGGGTTCGATTCCCGGCGGGGTCAGGGATTTTCTCTGCCTCGTGATGACTGGGTGTTGTGTGCTGTCCTTAAGTTAGTTAGGTTTAAGTAGTTCTAAGTTATAGGGGACTGATGACCATAGATGTTAAGTCCCATAGTGCTCAGAGCCATTTGAACCATTTTGAACCTATTAAACAGGCTGATACCAATAACAGAAGAACTGATTGGGGGCTACCTACGCGGTTTCCGCAGAAACAGATCCACATTAGATCTCTTATTCAGCCTAAGACAAGTAACTGAGAAGGCGTGGGAATTCGACGTAGATGTCCACATATTATTCGTAGATTTTAAAAAGGCCTATGATAGCATACACCGACAGAAACTCCTAAATGTAATGAAGGAATTTAAAATACCTCCAAAATTAATCAGATTAGTTAAAATGTGTATAGATGAAACTTTATGTCGCATAAAGACATCGGTAGGAGAAACTGGAGATTTTAAGGCGTACACTGGACTGAGACAAGGGGATGCCATTTCACCTATTTTATTTAACCTTGTCCTAGAGAAGATCGATAGGGAATTTTCTAAAACCAGTTCACAAGGGATCCAACTACAGGATGTGAACATTACAAGACTTTCCTATGCAGATGATGTAGCACTAATAAGTAGTTCCAAAAGAGAATTAATCAGAATGATACAAAATTACTACAAAATTGCTGAGAAAACAGGATTACATGTTAATGAAGAAAAGACAGAATACCTGCCCATAAATAAGAAAACCATAAAAGAGGCATCTCTGACTGTAGATGGATTCAATTTCAAGACTGTTGACCACTTCAAGTACCTAGGAAGTCTTTTTAGTAATAACAACAGAACAAATATAGAAATAGATGCCCGTTTATCAAAAGCAAACAAGACACTTCCTAGTTTCATCAAAATTCTAAGAAAAGGATCACTTAGCAGTAACTTCAAAATTCGCTTATATCAATCGACCATTATACCTGTGATGTTATATGGATGTGAAACATTAATATTTAGAAAGAAACATGAAGAAAAACTGTTAATATTCGAAAGAAAAGTACTAAGGAACATTTTTGGTCCTGTATACGACGAAAATAACATGGCATGGAAAGGAACGAGAGGAAGAGGGAGAGCCAGAATCAGATGGCGGGATAACATTCGGGAGAACACAACGTGGATGAACAGCAGCAGCAACTGGACAAACAGCGCGTTGGACAGGCAGAATTGGAAGAGGCTCATAGAGCAGGCGTATAGTCGATAAGGCCCTTGCCACATGTAAAGTAAGTAAAGTAAAACTGTCAGCATCCGTTAAGTAATGTATAAAATGCATATTTGAACCGTGAGCTGTTTTTATTTTAAACCCAAATATCTACCGGTTTCGGTCTTGGACCATCTTCACGGATGAGGGTTAAAATGATTTGGTGGTGGCAAGTTCCGATGGGACCAAACTGCTGAGGTCATCGGTCCCTAGGCTTACACACTACTTAATCTAACTTAAACGAACTTATGCTAAGGACAACACACACACCCATGGCCGAGGGAGGACTCGAACCTCCGACGGAGGGGACCCGTGCAAAACGTGGCAAGGTGCCCTAGACCGCACGGCTATTCCGCGCGGCTAAAATGGTTTAAACCACCATATTGCAGTAGTCATTACTTAAAATGTGTAGTGCATGCTATGAACGTAAAAGCAAACAAACAAAGTATTCGTAAGTTTGCTTTTAAAGTCCTGTGTCATATATATTTACATTTATGGCAATGACTACACATTTTAAGTAATGACTAATGCAATACGGTGGCTTAAGCCATTGTAACCCTCATCAGTGAAGATGGTCCTAGATCGAAACCGGTGCATATTTGAGTTTAAAATAAAAACAGCTGATGGTTCAAATGCACATTTTATACATGTAATTTACGCAAGAAGTATGATAGACTCTTTAAGAACTCTCTACAGTAACTTCGATCTAAATTAGGAAATAGAATTTTCATAGTCAAAATGCATGCTATTATTCATAACGAGCTGTCTGCTCCAGTGTATCAGCCTGTGCTTTAATATTCCCGGCAAGCGACTGGGTACAATACTTCCGCAAATGTTGCTGAATTCAAGAATATGATTCAAGTGGCATTTGATTTTGGAGCTCAAGCATGTGATTCTGAGGTTTGTCCAGATACTGCTTTCGCGAAATGTGCCTATTGTGATTCTGCATATTGGTACATGCATTTTGTTGAGGAACCTCACGTACATTTTTAAAGTCTGATAGTGGGTAAGCTAAGAGTAACAAAACTATGCTTCACCACCCTGATGAGAATGGTACCTAGAACTTCTCGATACAATTGGAACACCGAATTCCTGTTCGAGCAAAGAAACTCCCCCTGGTAGTTTCCCGTGTCCTTTATCGGAAGCACGCGGTAACGTTGCGGTAAACAAGTAGAGTGGCTACTAAGGTTGGTTGGTTGGTTGGTTTGGGGGAGGCGACAAAACAACGAGGTCATCGGTCCCATCGGATTAGGGATGGATGGGGAAGGAAATCAGTCGTGCCCTTTCAAAGGAACCATCCCGACATTCGCCGGAAGCGACTTAGGGAAATCACGGAAAACCTAAATCAGCATGGCTGGACGCGGGTTTGAACCGTCGTCCTCCTAAATGGGAGTCCAGTGTGCTATGTACAGCACCACCTCGATCGGTATGACTGCTAAGGGAAGCGCATCGCACTGTGAATGATTTCAAGACAGTTCTGTTTATACTGTCAAGTGGTTCAGCGTGTCCCCGTGAAATGTCACCATAGAAACTCACGATAAGCCGACCGAAGCACCCTCACTGCAGGGTGCAATAATAATGGTAATCAATTGTGCGTGCGTGTGTGTGTGTGTGTGTGTGTGTGTGTGTGTGTGTGTGTGGAGGGGGACTGTATGTTTGTTTTGAAAAATTGTAGCCGGCCGCTGTGGGCGAGCGGTTCTAGGCGCTTCAGTCCGGAACCAGACGGCTGCTACGGTCGCAGGTTCGAATCCTGCCTCGGGCATGGATGTGTGTGATGGCCTTAGGTTTGTTAGGTTTACGTAGTTCTAAGTCTAGCGGACTGATGACCTCAGATGTTAAGTCCCATAGTGCTTAGAGCCATTTGAACCATTTTTTTGAGAACATTCCAAGCTTTTAGAAGTGTAATTTCTAAGAAATGTAACATTCATAATGAGAACGCAGAAACACATACAGTGACAACAAAAAAAATGGTTCAAATGGCTCTGAGCACTATGGGACTTAACTGCTACGGTCATCAGTCCCCTAGAACTTAGAACTACTTAAACCTAACTAACCTAAGGACACTACACACATCGATGCCCGAGGAAGGATTCGAATCTGCGACCGTAGCGGTCGCGCGGTTCCAGACTGTAGCGCTTTGAACCGCTCGTCCACTCCAGCCGGCTTGGAGTTCCATGCTTGTTGCACTTGGTCGGTCAATACGGGGACGGTTAATGCTGTTTGTGGATGACGCTGGAGTTATCGTCTGATGATGTCCCATATGTGCTGCACTGGAGACAGATCTGGCGATCGAGCAGGCCAAGGCAACATCTCAACACTCTGTAGAGAATGTTGGGTTACAACAGCTTTGTGTGGGCGAGCGTTACCCTGATGGAAAACAACCCGCAAGCAAGCGACGGGCAGCCATTCCTATAAAAAGGTGTTTTATCTCGGAAAGTATGCGTTTCCGTACCCATGTTTATTGGACCTATTTTTCTTGTTTCCATGAGTACTACCACCTCTCAAAGCATTCAACACTTTTCGGACGCCCTATATACAGGATGTTACGAAAAGGTACGGCCAAACTTTCAGGAAACATTCTTCACGCACAAATAAAGAAAAGATGTTATGTGGACATGTGTCCGGAAACGCTTAATTTCCATGTTAGAGCTCATTTTAGTTTCGTCAGTATGTACTGTACTTCCTCGATTCACCGCCAGTTGGCCCAATTGAAGGAAGGTAATGTTGACTTCGGTGCTTGTGTTGACATGCCACTCATTGCTCTACAGTACTAACATCAAGCACATCAGTACGTAGCATCAACAGGTTAGTGTTCATCACGAACGTGGTTTTGCACAGTGCAATGTTTACAAATCCGGAGTTGGCAGATGCCCATTTGATGTATGGACTAGCACGGGGCAATAGCCGTGGCGCGGTACGTTTGTATCGAGACAGATTCCCAGAACGAAGGTGTCCCGACAGGAAGACGTTAGAAGCAATTGATCGGCGTCTTAGAGAGCACGGAACATTCCAGCCTATGACTCGCGACTGGGGAAGACCTAGAACGACGAGGAGACCTGCAATGGACGAGGCAATTCTTCGTGCAGTTGACGATAACCCTAATGTCAGCGTCGGAGAAGTTGCTGATGTACAAGGTAACGTTGACCACGTCACTGTATGGAGAGTGCTACGGGAGAACCAGTTGTTTCCGTACCATGTGCAGGCACTATCAGCAGCTCATTGGCCTCCATAGGTACACTTCTGTGAATGGTTCATACAACAATGTGTCAATCCTCATTTCAGAGCAAATGTTCCCTTTACGGATGAGGCTTCATTCGAACGTGATCAAATTGTAAATTTTCACAATCAACATGTGTGGGCTGACGAGAATCCGCATGCAATTGTGCAATCACGTCATCAACACAGATTTTCTGTGAACGTTTGGGCAGGCATTGTGGTCTTGATTGGGCCTCTTGTTCTTCCACCTACGCTCAATGGAGCACGTTATACTCTACCTGTGCTGCTAGAACATGTGCCTTTACAAGTACGACACAACATGTGGTTCATGCGCGATGGAGCTACTGCACATTTCAGTCGAAGTGTTCGTACGCTTCTCAACAACAGATTCGGTGACCGATGGATTGGTAGAGGCGGACCAATTCCATGGCCTCCTCGCTCTCCTGACCTCAACGCTCCTGACTTTCATTTATGGGGGCATCTGAAAGCTCTTGTCTACGCAACCCCGGTACCAAATGTAGAGACTCTTCGTGCTCGTATTGTGGACGGCTGTGATACAATACGCCATTCTCCAGGGCTGCATCAGCGCATCAGGGATTCCATGCGACGGAGGGTGGATGCATGTCTCCTCGCTAACGGAGGACATTTTGAACATTTCCTGTAACAAAGTGTTTGAATTCACGCTGGTACGTTCTGTTGATGTGTGTTTCCATTCCATGACTAATGTGGTTTGAAGAGAAGTAATAAAATGAGCTCTAACATGGAAAGTATGCGTTTCGGGACACATGTCCACATAACATATTTTCTTTGTTTGTGTGTGAGGAATGTTTCCTGAACGTTTGGCCGTACCTTTTTTGTAACACCCTGTGTATATATATATATATATATCACATGAACCATAGACCTTGCCGTTGGTGGGGAGGCTTGCGTGCCTCAGCTTTACAGGTGGCCGTACCGTAAGTGCAACCACAACGGATGGGTATCTGTTGAGAGGCCAGACAAACGTGTGGTTCCTGAAGAGGGGCAGCAGCCTTTTCAGTAGTTGCAAGGGCATCAGTCTGGATGATTGACTGATCTGGCCTTGTAACAATAACCAAAACGGCCTTGCTGTGCTGGTACTGCGAACGGCTGAAAGCAAGGGGAAACAAAGGCCGTAATTTTTCCCGAGGGCATACAGCTTTACTGTATGGATAAATGATGATGGCGTCCTCTTGAGTAAAATATTCCGGAGGTAAAATAGTCCCCCATTCGGATCTCCGGGCGGGGACTACTCAAGAGGACGTCGTTATCAGGAGAAAGAAAACTGGCGTTCTACGGATCGGAACGTGTAATGTCAGATCCCTTAATCGGGCAGGTAGGTTAGAAAATTTAAAAAGGGAAATGGATAGATTAAAGTTAGATATAGTGGGAATTAGCGAAGTTCGGTGGCAGGAGGAACAAGACTTTTGGTCAGGTAAATACGGGGTTATAAATACAAAATCAAATAGGGGTAGTAATGAAAAAAATGAATAATGAATAAAAAAATAGGAGTGTGGGTAAGCTACTACAAACAACTTAGTGTACGCATTATTGTGGCCAAGATAGACACGAACCCCACGCCTACGACAGTAGTGCAAGGCTATATGCCAACTAGCTCTGCAGATGACGAAGAAATTGAAGAAATGTATGAGGAGATAAAAGAAATTATTCAGATAGTGAAGGAAGACGAAAGTTAATAGTCGTGCGTGACTGGAATTCTATAGTAAGAAAAGGAAGAGAAGGAAACGTAGTAGGTGAATATGGATTGGGGGTAAGAAATGAAAGAGGAAGCCACCTAGTGGAATTTTGCACAGAGCGCAACTTAATAATAGCTAACACTTGGTTCAAGAATCATAAAAAGATGGCCGGCCAGGGTGGCCGAACGGTTCTAGGCGCTACAGTCTGGAACCGCGCGACCGCTACGATCGCAGGTTCGAATCCTGCCTCGGGCATGGATGTGTGTGGTGTCCTTAGGTTAATTAGGTTTAAGTAGTTCTAAGTTATAGGGGACAGATGACCTCAGACGATAAGTCCCATTTGAACCATAAAAGGAGGTTGTATACATGGAAGAAGCCTGGAGATACTGACAGGTTCAAATAGATTATACAATGCTAAGACAGAGATTTAGGAACCAGGTTTTAAATTGTAAGACATTTCCAGGGGCAGATGTGGACTCTGGCCACAATCTATTGGTTATGAACTGTAGATTAAAACTGAAGAAATTGCTAAAAGGTGGGAATTTAAGGAGATGGGACCTGGATAAACTGACTAAACCAGAGGTTGTACAGAGTTTCAGGGAGAGCATAAGGGAACAATTGACAAGAATGGGGGAAAGAAATACAGCAGAAGAAGAATGGGTAGCTTTGAGGGATGAAGTAGTGAAGGCAGCAGAGGATCAAGTAGGTAAAAAGACGAGGGCTAGTAGAAATCCTTGGGTGACAGAAGAAATACTGAATTTAATTGATGAAAGGAGAAAATATAAAAATGCAGTAAATGAAGCAGGCAAAAAGGAATACAAACGTCTCAAAAATTAGATCGACAGGAAGAGCAAAATGGCTAAGCAGGCATGGCTAGAAGACAAATGTAAGGATGTAAGGCTTATATCACTAGGGGTAAGTTAGATAGTGCCTACAGGAAAATTAAAGAGACCTTTGGAGAAAAGAGAACCACTGGTATGAATATCAAGAGCTCAGATGGAAACCCAGTTCTAAGCAAAGAAGGGAAAGCAGAAAGGTGGAAGGAGTATATAGAGGGACCATACAAGGGCGATGTACTTGAGGGCAATGTTATAGAAAGGGAAGAGGATGTAGATGAAGATGAAATGGGAGATATGATACTGCGTGAAGAGTTTGATAGAGCACTGAAAGTCCTAAGTCGAAACAAGGGCCCGGGAGTAGACAACATTCCATTAGAACTACTGACAGCCTTGGGAGAGCCAGTCCTGACAAAACTCTAACATCAGACTTCAAGAAGAATATAATAATGAAAATCCCAAAGAAAGCAGGCGTTGACAGATGTGAAAATTACCGAACTATCAGTTTAAAAAGTCACAGCTGCGAAATACTAACGCGAATTCTTTACAGACGAATGGAAAAACTGGTAGAAGTCGACCTCGGGGAAGATCAGTTTGGATTCCGTAGAAATATGGGAACACGTGAGGCAATACTGACCCTACGACTTATCTTAGAAGCTAGATCAAGAAATGGCAAACCGACGTTTCAAGCATTTGTAGACTTGTAGAAAGCTTTTGACAATGTTGACTGGAATACTCTCTTTCAAATTCTGAAGGTGGTAGGGGTAAAATACAGGGAGCGAATGGCTATATACAATTTGTACAGAAACCATATGGCAGTTGATAGAGTCGAGGGACATGAAAGGGAAGCAGTGGTTGGGAAAGGAGTGAGACAGGGTTGTAACCTCTCCCCGATGTTATTCAATCTCTATATTGAGCAATCAGTAAAGGAAACAAAAGAAAAATTCGGAGTAGGTATTAAAATCCATGGAGAAGAAATAAAAACTTTGAAAGTCGCCGATGACATTGTAATTCTGTCTGAGACAGCAAAGGACTTGGAAGAGCAGTTGAACGGAATGGACAGTGTCTTGAAAGGAGGATATAAGATGAACATCAACAAAAGCAAAACGAGGATAATGGAATGTAATCGAATTAAGTCGGGTGATGCTGAGGGAATTAGATTAGGAAATGAGACACTTAAAGTAGTAAAGGAGTTTTGCTATTTGGGGAGCAAAATAACTGATGATGGTCGAAGTAGAGAGGATATAAAATGTACACTGGCAATGGCAAGGAAAGCGTTTCTGAAGAAGAGAAATTTTTAACATCGAGTATAGATTTAAGTGTCAGGAAGTCGTTTCTGAAAGCATTTGTGTGGAGTGTAGCCATGTATGGAAGTGAAACATGGACAAGATGAGAATAGAAGCGTTCGAAATGTGGTGCTACAGAAGAATGCTGAAGATTAGAGGGGTAGACCACGTAACTAATTAGGAGGTTTTGAATAGGATTAGGGAGAAGAGGAGTTTGTGGCACAACTTGACTAGAAGAAGGGATCGGTTGGTAGGACATGTTCTGAGGCATCAAGGGATCACCAGTTTAGTAGTGGAGGGCAGCATGGAGGGTAAAAATCGTAAAGGGAGACCAAGAGATGAATACACTAAGCAGATTCAGAAAGATGTAGGTTGCAGTGCGTACTGGGAAATGAAGAAGCTTGCACAGGATAGAGTAGCATGGAGAGCTGCATCATACCAGTCTCAGGACTGAAGACCACAACAACATATGTTGTTGTTGTTGTTGTGGTCTTCAGTCCTGAGACTGGTTTGATGCAGCTCTCCATGCTACTCTATCCTGTGCAAGCTTTGTCATCTCCCAGTACCTACTGCAACCTACATCCTTCTGAATCTGCTTAGTGTATTCATCTCTTGGTCTCCCTCTACGATTTTTACCTTCCACGCTGCCCTCCAATACTAAATTGGTGATCCCTTGATGCCTCAGAACATGTCCTACCAACCGATCCCTTCTTCTGGTCAAGTTGTGCCACAAACTTCTCTTCTCCCCAATCCTATTCAATACTTCCTCATTAGTTATATGATCTACCCATCTAATCTTCAGCATTCTTCTGTAGCACCACATTTCGAAAGCTTCTATTCTCTTCTTGTCCAAACTATTTATCGTCCATGTTTCACTTCCATACATGGCTACACTCCATACGAATACTTTCAGAAATGACTTCCTGATACTTAAATCAATACTGGATGTTAACAAATTTCTCTTCTTCAGAAACGCTTTCCTTGCCATTGCCAGCCTACATTTTATATCCTCTCTACTTCGACCATCATCAGTTATTTTGCTCCCCAAATAGCAAAACTCCTTTACTACTTTAAGTGCCTCATTTCCTAATCTAATTCCCTCAGCATCACCCGACTTAATTAGACTACATTCCATTATCCTTGTTTTGCTTTTGTTGATGTTCATCTTATATCCTCCTTTCAAGACACTGTCCATTCCACTCAACTGCTCTTCCAAGTCCTTTGCTGTCTCTGACAGAATTACAATGTCATCGGCAAACCTCAAAGTTTTTATTTCTTCTCCATGAATTTTAATACCTACTCCGAATTTTTCTTTTGTTTCCTTTACTGCTTGCTCAATATACAGATTGAACAACATCGGAGAGAGGCTACAACCCTGTCTTACTCCCTTCCCAACCACTGCTTCCCTTTCATGTCCCTCGACTCTTATAACTGCCATCTGGTTTCTGTACAAATTGTAAATAGCCTTACGCTCCCTGTATTTTACCCCTGCCACCTTTAGAATTTGAAAGAGAGTATTCCAGTCAACATTATCAAAAGCTTTCTCTAAGTCTACAAATGCTAGAAACGTAGGTTTGCCTTTCCTTAATCTTTCTTCTAAGATAAGTCGTAAGGTCAGTATTGCCTCACGTGTTCCAGTGTTTCTACGGAATCCAAACTGATCTTCCCCGAGGTTGGCTTCTACTAGTTTTTCCATTCGTCTGTAAAGAATTCGTGTTAGTATTTTGCAGCTGTGACTTATTAAGCTGATAGTTCGGTAATTTTCACATCTGTCAACACCTGCTATCTTTGGGATTGGAATTATTATATTCTTCTTGAAGTCTGAGGGTATTTCGCCTGTTTCATACATCTTGCTCGCCAGATGGTAGAGTTTTGTCAGGACTGGCTCTCCCACGGCCATCAGTAGTTCCAATGGAATATTGTCTACTCCGGGGGCCTTGTTTCGACTCTGGTCTTTCAGTGCTCTGTCAAACTCTTCACGCAGTATCATAACTCCCATTTCATCGTCATCTACATCCTCTTCCATTTCCATAATATTGTCCTCAAGTACATCGCCCTTGTATAGACCCTCTATATACTCCTTCCACCTTTCTGCTTTCCCCTCTTTACTTAGAACTGGGTTTCCATCTGAGCTCTTGATATTCATACAAGTCGTTCTCTTATCTCCAAAGGTCTCTTTAATTTTCCTGTAGGCGGTATCTATCTTACCCCTAGTGAGATAGGCCTCTACATCCTTACATTTGTCCTCTAGCCATCCCTGCTTAGCCATTTTGCACTTCCTGTCGATCTCATTTTTGAGACGTTTGTATTCCTATTTGCCTGTTTCACTTACTGCATTTTTATATTTTCTCCTTTCATCAATTAAATTCAATATTACTTGTGTTACCCAAGGGTTTCTGCTAGCCCTCGTCTTTTTACCTACTTGATCCTCTGCTGCCTTCACTACTTCATCCCTCAAAGCTACCCATTCTTCTTCTACTGTATTTATTTCCCCCATTCCTGTCAATTGCTCCCTTATGCTCTCCCTGAATCTCTGTACAACCTCTGGTTCTTTTAGTTTATCCAGGTCCCATCTCCTTAAATTCCCACCTTTTTGCAGTTTCTTCAGTTTTAATCTACAGGTCACACCCAATAGATTGTGGTCAGAGTCCACATCTGCCCCTGGAAATGTCGTACAATTTAAAACCTGGTTCCTAAATCTCTGTCTTACCATTATATAATCTATCTGATACCTTTTAGTATCTCCAGGGTTCTTCCATGTATACAACCTTCTTTCATGATTCTTAAACCAAGTGTTAGTTATGATTATGTTGTGCTCTGTGCAAAATTGGACCAGGCGGCTTCCTCTTTCATTTCTGTCCCCCAATCCATATTCACCTACTATGTTTCCTTCTCTCCCATTTCCTACACACGGATTCCAGTCACCCATGACTATTAAATTTTCGTCTCCCTTCACAATCTGAATAATTTCTTTTATTTCATCATACATTTTTTCAATTTCTTCGTCATCTGCAGAGCTAGTTGGCATATAAACTTGTACTACTGTAGTAGGCGTGGGCTTCGTATCTATCTTGGCCACAATAATGCGTTCACTATGCTGTTTGTAGTAGCTTACCCGCATTCCTATTTTCCTATTCATTATTAAACCTACTCCTGCATTACCCCTATTTGATTTTGTATTTATAACCCTGTACTCACCTGACCAGAAGTCTTGTTCCTCCTGCCACCGAACTTCACTAATTCCCACTATATCTAACTTCAACCTATCCATTTCCCTTTTTAAATTTTCTAACCTACCTGCCCGATTAAGGGATCTGACATTCCACGCTCCGATCCGTAGAACGCCAGTTTTCTTTCTCCTGATAACGACATCCTCTTGCGTAGTCCCCGCCCGGAGATCCGAATGGGGGACTATTTTACCTCCGGAATATTTTACCCAAGAGGACGCCATCATCATGTAATCATACAGTAAAGCTGCATGCCCTCGAGAAAAATTACGGCTGTAGTTTCCCCTTGCTTTCAGCCGTTCGCAGTACCAGCACAGCAAGGCCGTTTTGGTTATTGTTACAAGGCCAGATCAGTCAATCATCCAGACTGATGCCCTTGCAACTATTGAAAAGGCTGCTGCCCCTCTTCAGGAACCACACGTTTGTCTGGCCTCTCAACAGATACCCCTCCGTTGTGGTTGCACCTACGGTACGGCTATCTGTATCGCTGAGGCACGCAAGTCTTCCCACCAACGGCAAGGTCCATGGTTCATGGGGGGACAACAACATATATATATATATATATATATATATATATATATATATATATATATATATATATTAAAAGCTAAATTATAAGAAACAGCTTGGCCTTACCTAACGAAATTAGAGATGAGCTACTCACTGAATCCTCCAGAGTAGTCTCCGTGGACATTAAATAATTTAAATAATTTATTCGCTTACGTCGCGGTGGATGAGATAGTCGACAGTTTTCAAATAATCTTCTCAACCACAAGAATGGCTCAGGAAACGTTTGAGTTCATAGAGCTGCTGCAGCTTGTCACTGATTTTAACTATTTCTTATTTGACAACAAATTTTTGTACCCTGAAAAATGAGCTAGCTGTGGATTCAAGTATTTCTGACACAACGATGGATATTTTATTGGCAAAAATAATATATTACAAATGCTTTGTAGACAACACGCCATTGCTCGTAAATGTAACTGACGAAGATATTGATGAAATAGTTGGTAAATTGAGTGGGTTGCACGAAAAAATAGATTTCACTGTACAGCTCGAATATAATGGTCGTATTTCGTTTTAGACTTTACAGAAGTGAAGCAAGATAATTACATGCTTTGAAGATCTTCAGAAAGTGAACTGCAAGAGATGCCTTGCTAACAGCAGATTTATGAAGAAGTGGCGTTTAGAGGCTTAGTGAAAATTACAATGAGTGCAGCAGATATATCAAATCAATTAAACGTTATTAAAAAGATGGCAGTAAATAACAAGTATGATGTAAAGATGGCAAATCGTCTTATTCATAGAGGCAAGAAAAAACGGAAAGAGAAAATAGAAAGGGGTAAGAAGATCGTCACTGTATCTTATTTTTGCAAATTTCCAGAAACTGGCGAACATTTTTCGGCGATAAAACGTCCAGTTGCCGTTCTCAGCTAAAGGCAAATGAGATATAGTTTAAAGCATGAAGCTGGCATAAAAAAAAATAGTTCAAATGGCCCTGAGCACTATGGGACTTAACATCTGTGGTCGTCAGTCTCCTAGAACTTAGAACTACTTAAACCTCACCAACCTAAGGACATCACACAACACCCAGTCATCACGAGGCAGAGAAAATCCCTGAACCCGCCGGGAATCGAACCCGGGAACCCGGGCGTGGGAAGCGAGAACGCTACCGCACGACCACGAGCTGCGGACTAAGCTGGCATCAGGATAGGTAAATCTGACCAGACAAATGTTTACCGTGCGAAGTGAAACTGATAGAAAAAATAGGTAGGAAATTTTCGACAAGATGTAGGGAGCTTGCCAACACTTTTAGATCGGGCAAATACGTCTGAGCGATGGTTGCCTAACGTATATGAGACTAGTCACACCCTGAAAGGCATAGAAGAGGACTTAGAGGTGATACATGTAGATAAGAAAGGAAAGAATCTCTATCTGCTTGAGGAACTTGAAACAGCAATGCACGTGGTTAAGTCTGCTCGTGTAATTAATACACAAACTGTCGAGAACGGTAATGTCTTCTTCAGTGTTTTTTTTTGGGGGGGGGGGAGGAGGAGGTGTCTTCTTTTAAGGTTGGCGCTAGTACGATAAAGGCCAAAGGCCTTGCCGCAGTGGTCCCGTTAGATCACCGAAGTAAAGGGCTGTCGGGCTTGGCAAACACTTGGATGGGTAACCGCCCGGCCTGCAGAGCGCTGTTGACAAGCGGGGTGCACTTTGACCTTGTGAGACAAACTGAGGACCTATTTGACTGAGAAGTAGCGGATTCGGTCTCGAAAACTGACAGCGGCCGGAAGGGCGGTGTGCTGACCACGAGTCCCTCCTTATCCGCATCCAGTGACGCCTGCATGCTGAGGATGACACGGCGGTCGATCTGTAACATTGGGCCTTCCGAGGCTTGTTCGGACGGAGTTTAGTTTAGTTAGTTAGCACGAAAGATTCTGCATAGATAACCACTGGTATGGTGTATGTCCATATCCTTTGCAACGGCTGATGGCCCAGCGCAGTCTGTCAGAGTCGTATGCACATTACGAACCAGCAGTGCAAGTAGAGGCAGCTGATGTCACCTGTGTATACCACTTTACGAAAGAATCGCTTTGGCAAATGATAAAGTGGATGAGCGGAGCACAGAATCTGGTATCGTCATCTTTAAATTAAGAGGAGGACTTCATGCCCAAATACACTACTGGCTATTAAAATTGCTACACCAAGAAGAAATGCAGATGATAAACGGGTATTCATTGGACAAATACATTATACTATAACTGACATGTGATTACATTTTCACGCAATTTGGGTGCATGGATCCTGAGAAATCAGTACCCAGAACAACCACCACTGGCCGTAATAACGGCCTTGATACGCCTGGGCATTGAGTCAAACAGAGCTTGGATGGCGTGTACAGGTACAGCTGCCCATGCAGCTTCAACACGATACCACAGTTCATCAAGAGTATCATGACGAACCAGTTGCTCGGTCACCATTGACCAGACGTTTTCGATTGGTGAGAGATCTGGAGAATGTGCAGCAGTCGAACATTTTCTGTATCCAGAAAGGCCCGTACAGGACCTGCAACATGCGGTCGTGCATTATCCTGCTGAAATGTAGGGTTTCGCAGGGATCGAATAAAGGGTAGAGCCACGGGTCGTAACACATTTGAAATGTAACGTCCACTGTTCAAATTGCCGTCAATGCGAACAAGAGGTGACCGAGACGTGTAGCCAATGGCAGCCCATACCATCACGCCGGGTGATACGTCAGTATGGCGATGACGAATACACGCTTCCAATGTGCATTCACCGCGATGTCGCAAAACACGGATGCAACCATTATGATGATGTAAACAGAACCTGGATTCATCCGAAAAAATGACGTTTTGCCATTCGTGCACCCAGGTTCGTCATTGAGTACGCCATCGCAGGCGCTCCTGTCTGTGATGCAGCGTCAAGGGTAACCGCAGCCATGGTCTCCGACCTGATAGTCCATGCTGCTGCAAACGTTGTCGAACTGTTCGTGCAGATGGTTGTTGTCTTGAAAACGTCCCCATCTGTTGACTCATGGATCGAGACGTGGCTGCACGATCCGTTGCAGCCATGCGGATAAGATGCCTGTCATCTCGACTGCTAGTGGCGAGGCCGTTGGGATCCATCACGGCGTTCCGTATATCCTCCTGAACCCACCGATTCCATATTCTGCTAACAGTCATTGGATCACGGCCAACGCGAGCAGCAATGTCGCGATACGATACCCGCAATCGCGATAGGCTACAATCCGACCTTTATCAAAGTCGGAAACGTGATGATACGCATTTCTCCTCCTTACACGATGCATCACAACAACGTTTCACCAGGCAACGCCGGTTAACTGCTGTTTGTGTATGAGAAATCGGTTGGAAACTTTCCTCATGTCAGCACGTTGTAGGTGTCGCCACCGGCGCCAACCTTGTGTGAATGCTCTGAAAAGCTACTCATTTGCATATCACAGCATCTTCTTCCTGTCGGTTAAATTTCGCGTCTGTAGCACGTCATCTTCGTGGTGTAGCAATTTTAATGGCCAGTAGTGTAATTTTATTTGTTTTTGTAGATTGAGCTTCTGTGTTTTTGAAGAGCGTGTTTACATAGAATTAACTTAGATAGCTGTATGACGAGATCTTGAATAACTGTATTAAAAATGATTTATAAATACACGGAAAAATTGGCATTTCCGTATGCCACAAAGGGTGGCCCTGGTTGTTACTATTATAACACGTTGGAGCAAAAGCTGAGTTATTTCAAAGTAAATCATATAACAAACCGAGAAAGAAAAGTTAATATACGTGTCAGTACCCTAAATTTACTGTGTCATTACAACTGCTGTACAATGCTGTCTTCAAAACATACATTCTCAGAAATTTCTTCTTCAAACCACGGCCTGTGATTGATGCTAGTAGATTTAGCGAAGAATACTCTCTTTACCTGTACTAGGCACTTTTGTGTATCCTCCTTGCTTCGTCCATCATGCGTAATTTTGATTCGAAAGCTGCAGAACTTTTTCACTTCTTCAACTCTGTGATCCCAAATTTTGATGCCACTAATTTCATTTCTGCTACTCCTCATTACTTTCGTGTTTCTCTGATTTACCTTCAATCCTTAGTGTGTGCTCATTAGACTGTCATTCGGCAGCTATTACAATTCGTCCTCATTTTCACTGAGGATAACAATGACGTCTGGGAATCTTATCACTGATATTCTTTTACCTTGTGTTTTAATCCCACTGATGAACCTTTCTTTTGTACAGTGGGGGAGAACCCTTTTTTAAACGGAACACTTCGATCTTGGTCTTCGGATCTTACTGCACTCTTGTACGTACAGCCTGTTAACCGTCTCTCTATAGCTTAAACTTGTTTTTCTGGGAAGTTAGAACATCTAGCACCATTTCACGATATTAAATCTTATGTATTAATTCCTGTTTACAATACAAAACACAGCGCCAGAACCGCCTCTCTTGCACCTTTATCGTTTCTAACAATCGACCCTCTCGTTTGTATCTGATAATACACGACCTTCAGATGCACTGGAAGAAAACTGCCCTGTGCACCTACACATTAGATATTGGGCTTGTTACGAGAAGCCGGAAGAACTACAATGAAACTTTTTACAAAAATAAGAGCCATTTCTAGTGTTGCCAGTATTTTTACTCTGTAAGGGACACATGTTCTGTTGGGTAAAAAAAACGTGATTTCATTTTTTTACCCAGGACAAATGAAAAACCAATTTTTTGTGATTTATTGGTCTTTATTATATTTTAATGAAGAATGTGTAAGTTTTAATATACTTTTGTCTGATTTTACATATTTAAGAAAATCGAAGCATTAAAAATCATTGTAAAAATGGTCATTAATTCACTTTTTATCAAATTCGGGGCACATTTATTTCACATATCAGTCCATTTTAATGCCATCTGTGAAAAAACCCTTTATACGAAGCAGTTGGAATTAAGGATACTCAAGATGAACGGTAAAACGTGAATAATGTTAGAAGTTTTATTCTTGAAAGCCCTTCCATGATTTTCTTCCATTTCTCAATACCCTTACTTAAGACTGTGCCATGTCTAGGTTTCTCTTAACCTTTTGAAACTATTCGTATAAGCTGTCCATGTTCAGTTGATCGATCCTTAAAAGTTCCACAATTTCTCGAAAATGATCGTAATTTATTGGTGATTTTAAGTTTAAAAACAACGTCTTGGAAAGGATGTTGTTTTCTGAGAAATCATATTGTGGTAACAAACATCCTACAAAATTTGTATGAAACTGTAGAAGATCGTTCGGAATAGATTCTTTTGCGTTAGTGATTAATTCACCAATTATTTCTCTTGTCTGAAAAAATTGTCTTTTATTCTTTGCTTAATCTTATCGCGAATCCCGTGCATTCCAGCATGCATCTCATCAATTGACAGAGAATCTGATTAAATTTTTTTCATTGTTATTTCTACCGAAAACATTTCGTTATGCAGAAACGACAAATAAGTCAAAGTTTTTTCTCTTTTTCTTAACATGTGATTATCTTTTCTAACAGACGAGGAAATCCATTGTGACTTCTCGAAAATGATGTTTTAGTGCAGGCCATATTTTTAATGTTCTTTGGACAGCGGGTCGAGGAGATAAAAGTCTCGTGGCAACATGTTTTTTTTATTCCTTTCCATTGCATCTCACACTCTTCAAATTGGAGTTGCAAGTCCGATCTTCACTTCACTGATCTACTGAAGTGACTGCGTATTTTCAGTATCAAACTTTCTACATCCATTTTCAGTTTATCAGTACTGTATTTTGCAACATAGTGGAGAATACAGAAGGGGCAACCAGATTTGACAACTTTCAGCTAGAAGAAGTGTATAAATGGAATGGTTTCTGACGATGTTTACATTAGTGTTGACAGCGACAAATGCTGAAACTTTATTTAAAGACGATCTATTCTTGCCCAATGCGTCTATTAGTAATTTAGAATCTTGATATGCACATTCCTCGTTAGATTCTACAAATCCCAGCAGACGGTTTGCAACCCCAGAATCACAGTCAAAGAATCGTAAGGAAATTGGAAACTTATTTCTATTTTTTTATTACGTTCATCTGTAACTATAGAAAAGTATCGATTTTTTTCCTTGGCTGGCCTATAAAATATTTTTAACAGATTCTTTGGCCAATACTTCTCACAGAACAGCTTCCGCTTTTCTTCAAATGGTTCAAATGCCTCCGAGCACTATGGGACTTAACATCTGAGGTCATCATTCCCTAGAACTTAAAACTACTTAAACTTAACTAACCTAAGGACATCACACACATCCATGCCCGAGGCAGGATTCGAACCTGCGACCGTAGCAGTCGCGCGGTTCCGGACTGAAGAGCCTAGAAGCTCTCGGTCGCCGCGGCCGGCTCCGGCTTTTGTTCTTCCGCAGCTAAAACTCTGAGCGATTTTTGAACCACTGCAGATGTATGGTAATAATATGAGTGAACAATCCATACAATTGCAACTGAGAGAATGCTTTACCTTGTGGTAAACAGATGCGAGTTCTCCATTGGTAACCTTGTCCGTCTCCGAAGCAGATGGGTCAAGCTTCGAGAAACATTTGGATTAGGTACTTGATGCTCTACTGCTAATAAGAGTAATGTTGTATTTAGTAGATGCATGTTGTTTTACAACAGCACAGCTTCCATGAACACGCGAGAAATCCTTACTGCGCAGGCGACAGTACTTCTTATACGAATTTTCTTTTACTTGTCTTGGCCAGGAATAACTATTTTCCTGGTTCAGATTATAATTAGTAAGCCTTTTGGCTTTCTTAGAATGTATTCCACCACTTCTAGACCAATAATCTGTGTCACTGTCACTTAAATCACTCATTTTGACTATAGCTTCAGAAATAATTCACGCGATCAACACTCAGCAGTTCTAGCAAAACAATGAACGCGGTGTTAAACGACCGGGTGACAGTTAGTGAACTATGTGAAATAAAATGGTCATAACTTCTGAACGGTTTATGCTAAGACGTAACAGGATGATTGGCCGCGGGGCACGATGCGAACCAGTATGCGTATGCACACGCGCCTTGTTGCTGTCGACCATTTCCACGTGAAAATGTCGTATAGCGCTTGTGAAAGCCTACTATGCGAGCAATAACGGCCCAGCTGCGGCTCAAAGGAAGTTTGTGACCGAGTTCAAGCTGAAGACAATCGGTCCAAGGGTGCTAACAATCAATAATTTGATTCGCAAGCTTGAGAGAACGGATAGCGTTCGTGATAACAGTGTTGGCAATGTCGGTCGTCCAAAAAGGATGAAATCGCCAGAAAACATCGAGAAGACTCACGCTGTTTTTCAAACCAACTGCACAACAGGGAGAAACAGCCGGGAGACACTGCAACAAATTGTTGTTGAAGACCTGCACCTCTTTTCGTACAAATTCAAACCCATGAGCCATTAAGCCCCAGGGCCATGGAACAGCGGCTATGTTTTACGAACACTATTGTCCACAGAACTCACGAACAGACACTCATGTGAATATGGTTTGGTTTAGCGATGAAGCCCGCTTTCATTTGGATGGGTTAGTCAATAAGCAAAAACGGCGCATTTGGGGGACTCAAAATCTGGATTTAGCGATCGAGAAATCTCTTCACCATCAATGGATGACGGTGTGGTATGCACTGTTCAGTCATGGAATAATCGGTGCGATATTCCTTGATGGCACGGTGACTAACGAACGGTACATGAACACAACTTCGATCCCATTGCCCAAAGTGATCCTGATTTCGACAAGATGTGGTTCATGCAAGACGGAGCTCGACCCTATTGAATTTGGAGAGTATTTGTGTCATGGAGGAGCACTTTAGAGACTGCATTCTGGCTGTGGGGTACCCAGAGGCCATTGGCATGGGCCTCAATTGGTCGCCATATTCTCCAGATCTGAACACATGCGACTCCTTTTTGTGGTGCTATATTAAAGACAAGATGTACAGCAATAACCCCAAAACCACTGATGAGCTGAAACAGCCATTCAGGAGGTCATGGACAGCATCGATGTCCCGACACTTCAGCGGGTCATGCAGAATTTCGTATAGTTTGTAGCTAATTTACGTTTTTTTCGTATAGTTCAATAATTGTCACCTTGTATAATGACAATCAAGAATGGAATTAAAAACTCCTTGCAGTAATGTTAACACGCGCGGATATAGCGTTTAGAGTCAGTAAACGAACGAAAATTTTTAAACAAAAAACTGTAGATAGAAAGTCGGATGGATAATAAACAAATAGGAGAATTTAAAACAAACAGAGGCAAACAGAGACGCGTGCGACGCCGAGCGAGAGGGTGGGAATCGGTGAATATCGGTCCTGTCCGCCACAATCACAGACTGAAAGCCGAGCTAGTCGTATCTCCATGCGGCACGCGAGTAGATCATAGAAACTTGCCAGCTGTAGCGCGAAAGATATCGCAATAATAATCGAACAAGATTGAAATACAGGACGGAGCCTGTTTCGGCGGGACATTTAAAATTATGCTGCAAGTACGGGACCTCACGGGAAATACTAGGAATTTCCAAGATCACTCGCGAACGATCTACATCGAGCGCGCGACTGTCATAGTGCGAGAATAGATTTTGTTTGCGTTGTTGATAACGGAATATCTTCTAATGATGATCCCTGTGAGTAGTGATCTAGAGATGAGTGAAGCCGTTGCAGTTCAGATTTGCACTGCTGTTAACTGGAGGGAGTTAATGTTGAGATCGTGTACTGTGGAATGTGGTTTAGACTTCACTCACTTCATTTATTGCCGAATCATGGTTTTAGCAATTGCGTGGATTGTGGATAGGTGTCAAATTTGGTGAAAGATACAGCTAATATTACCAGGACAAAACAGGAGTGCTTCTGATTGTTTATACAAATAGCAGAATTGTCAATGATGAAGAACTAGAGCATGGATAAGGTAAGTTAAATTACTTTAAGTTTTTTGTACATCTTTTATTGTTGATGTTGCCAACGCTATAATAAAACATATAATAAAACAGTTGTTTTGGTGCGATAATAGTCGCGCGCCCGATCGTTGTTGCTGTTGCTGTCAACAACACTGTAATCAAAATGGATATTTCATACAATGACAGTCGCGAGGTCGATATGTGTCGTTTGTAAGTAATCTAGGAATTACCGTTGGGATATCTGATGATATTACACTCTTATTGCAATTTATTACAGTGGTTATTATTTCACTAGTGTGGTATGTTTAATAATTCTTTAAATTTAGTTACCAGACACTGTCAGAAAGAGAGTGATCTCTATAACAGTGTAAAAATGCTTCCAAAATAGAAATTTTATTGCCGAGATCGCAGTTGATGCGTATCCTGATTATTAGTTTCGGCAAAGTTATATTGCCGTATTTAGATAATCGGATGCGTGAGTTATAAAGCCACTACATGTGCTACATTGCCATCTGGCAATTGAAAACTTGGAGGTAAACTCATAAAAACTGTACTGTATCAGCAAGGCACTGAGATGTCAAATACATCAAGGAAAGCACACAAACCGCTGTCACGTGTGCGTATGTTGATAATATATGGCAGCATTGTGTGTGCTCTGTTTGATTTGATACCTGAGTGCCTTGCTGATACAGTTATAGCTTTTATTTTAGTGTACTTAGCGTTGCATAAGAGTGTCTTTCCTGTGAGTTTACTTCCATGTTATCAATGGTCAAATGGCAATGTACCTCGTGTTATAATTCACGTATCCAATGATCTCAAGATGGCAATATAAAGTTTCCGAAACTAGTAATCAGGATATGTATCAGCTGATATCTGATAAGAATTAAATTTTGGAAGTTTTTTACAATTATTTATACATTTACATCTTGTTAATATTGATTCAAAAGACATAAAAGGTTAAAACTGGTGGTCTGACCCAGGTGGTACTAATGGCACCACTTTTCAAGTAATTAATCGAGTTTTAATTATTTTACATTATGGTTAGTAGCTAGCCGTTACTATTTCCACTATAAACAAGAGAAATTTCACGACTTTTCATAAATTTACCACAACATATTGTTTTTAACTATGTGAAAAATTTACGATATAGAACCCAATTTTTGAGTAACACAAAACTTTAAAAAATGCAAAATGCTGGTCAAATGCTGTTACGAAAAATGGTCATTACTAACACAGCTAGATTAAAATATTATCAAAATTAGAAAAAATGCTAGTTTTTGCAACAAAAGCTTATTTAAAAAGTTGTAGTTGATATAATGTATGCATATTTTGAATGACATCATTACAATTTAAATAAACCAAATTAAATTATCATTTGAGTATAATTCCGCTTGAAAGACAATAATCTATATGTGCATTGTTATAACAAAAAATAAATAAACAATATCGCAATATTTAGAAATTCGATATGCACTAAAACAGGAAAAGTGGCCTATTTGCAATGAACGTCCAAATTGCAGTTTTTTTTGTGACATAAGTTTCTTTTATGTAACATAAGTATAGTGCAATGTCCTATTTCATTACACTTTCCTAAAGAATTATCGACGTATAAAAGATCCTCAGTTTTCTTTTCCATTATTCCGTGTAGTCTTGTTAACAGCTCAGGAGACGAAATGCTTTTTTTTTTTTTAAGTTTTACCTCTGCATTTTAAGTTTTGTTGGTGCCAATGACGTTGTTTCGAGCGTCTCGGGCCAGATTATTATTCTTATCAGCTCCATTTAACGAATCTGACGCGATCAGTTGTTGTCCCCAAGAGTTATAATACAAAGATATTACAAGTGTAAGTTATTGCTGTTGGCGCATCTGTGACGGAGGGGAGGACGGCCTTTGGTACTGCTGGTCGCCGCAGCGGACGTTTGAGCGCCTCTGCCCTCCGACCTCTCCTCGGTTGTCGCCGCAGCGGCGCGCAAAGGGCGCGTGTAAACTCATCAGCTAGAAGCATTTCATTTCCCTTAATCTGAGGCGCCGTGCCATCTCCCAGCCCCCATTTCACAGCTCTCCATTTTCTTGATGTCACGCCGCGTTCTCTCTTTATTATTTGTCCTATCAGGTGGGGGCGCTGTGTGGGTGAGGGGAAAGGGGTGGGGGTGGGGTATCATCACCTCCGCCTCTGACTCTCTCGCACCGGCGTCTCGCCCGCTCTTCCACCTTTGGCATGCTTCGGCCCTCATCTTTTATTTACTAGTCTTCCCAAAGGAGCCATTTTATCTCCGCCTTTGTCGAGCTTCAATTTTTGACCGGCAGCCTCTCTCTCTCCCCCTCCCTCTCTCTCTCTCTCCCTCTCCCTCTCCTCCTCATCGCTCTCCTTTTTCGCACCTCGCGACTCGCGCTGCGGCACCGCCCGACTCGGCGCGCTCTGATTTCAGAAGAAAAACGCCGCTCGTATATTTCCTGCGAGGATGGAGGTGGAGTTGAGGATGTGCGCCTTCGGAGAGAGATGGTTTCAATGTTCCTCTTTCCATTTGGCCGCGCCGCGACTTCTCACCTTTCTGATTCGTGCCTACTATTGAGAAAGATGCTACAGTCCCATTACTCTTTTAATGCATTTGTTCGTATTCCGCTTCGGCTGGCTACCATACGTTGTAGGAATAGAACCGCTTACTTATAACAAGATAAATAGCATATTATTGTATGACATTCAGATGTTGACGTCAGTTTATCAATGGCGGCGTTTAATACGCAAAATATCAATTGTGTCTGAAGGATTATAATGCCAAACCCTCAAGGGCTGACAATAAAACTTGATATTACTTCAGTTATTGAGTATGAAGCACTTGCGGCTAACATTCAATTAAAATCCGGGTAATTAATAAGTGTACAGATTTTCATATCAGTTTTATGCCTGAAACGAAGGCGGCCGAGAGATGTTAAATAGAAACAATTATGATAGGTATGTATAGACGTAATTTATCTTGATTTTTGGGAGTGATGACATAGCTGCAGTAAACAGTCAGTAGTTATCGCAAATCTCATGGTGATTTCCATTGAAATCAAGTCTTTGTAGGAATTTGAATAGTTTCACCCACAGGGGGACAAGGAAATACTTCCACATAAGACAAGTGTGTATGGCAAACTTTATGTCACTTATTGCAACATAAGGTTCGCAACACCACACCTGCCTGACGCAGAATTTTTAGCTTGTAACAGAGTTGGATGGTCTAGCTAAGGGATCTCTCCCCCCCCCCCCCCTCCTCCTTTGTCCAGACCTAGCAGATATTGTCATGGACAATGAAAAACAGTTTTTGGAAAATATCCCTGTCTCTTCCAAAGTTGGTTATTGGTATAGTAATACTATTGATGTATTGTGCTTATGGACGAATACTACCATACAAATTTAATTATTCCTTAAATATTTAAATTCTAAGCACAACAACATACATTCGCAACGACGTGTGAGGGCAACTCCTAACCATAGATAACTGTGATCACATTCATAGTTTTAAGTTTTACTGGAAGCCCACCACAATTGACACTGTAGTGACTTACCTGCTACTTCCCAACACGCAGTGACCCATAGACATACTACTTTCCATTCAGTGGCATTTCGCATAATGTCCATCCCTATATGCAATGACAGCTTCCAATTCTTAAAATATTATTAAATTAAATCCAATTAAGCAAACGGCGTCAAGCAATGGTTGCACTCCTGACTTGGTCAACTCTATACTGCGTAAAGAAAAATGTCTCTCCACTCTTCTTTACCCCGTTCTCGAGCCACCGCCTGAAGATCGCAATAAATGGCACAAAGTTCCATATTTAGGGTGAGCCTCCCAGTATCATGGTCAGGTTAAGTCTGGGAACTTCAAAATAAAACTTTATATGCGTACCAATGTCAGACACCTTTTATCGAGTGGCGAGAAAAGCTTTGAAAAAGAGTGGCAAATTGTGTATATGCCGGTCTAGCTGGTCAGTATCCACCCACCTGAAGGAACACCATTGGGGTTGAGTACTTTGACAAGGAAGTTCTACCTTTGGAGATGACCTGCTTAATGAAGGTGACAGTTAAAAGGGCCAACTTGAAGTCCCACACCACATCCACAAAGGGAAGAATATGAACCACCTTTCAGTAACGGAAATAAATAAACTTATGGCTATTTGCTCAATCATGATTAGATACAGTTATCTTACGCAATATTTCTAAGGGCAGATATCGCAAATAAACCTATCCAGACTACTATCAAAATTACTCCTCCTGCTTATATGTCAGATATTTTATTTTATTTCAGTTACTGTGGTTGCACTTGCCCTATTATTTTACCTTGTATCATCGCAGTTGTTTCACTTACCAGTTTAGTCTCATCAAGTGCCTCACGTGTGATATTATGCTCGTTTAAGACAGTATTACCTTGTTCGGTAATGCTCTTGAAATGTCACCAAAGCTTTTGTTCATCTGATTTTTCTTGTACGAAAAATTGTTGTAATTTGTCACGTAACTCATTAACTGGTAATTTCCAAGACTGATTGTCTATCGAAGCCGCGGGGTGCAAACGATATATATCGAACGTACGATTCTAAATCCATCACGTGACTGTGGTGGCGGGCGTTATGATACATTGTTTGTAAGATGCTCGGAAAACCCAAACGATTTGTGACGGTAGTGAGTGGAATGTCTGGTATTGTAGACGTTTCTTCGGCCGATTGCCTCACGTGGAAGAATCTAATTCCATGCTTATGCAATGTAGAAAATTGTTTGAATTTTTGCGTGGCAATGGCAGATTCTACCCAGGTTACGGCAAAATGGGAATGCTTCCCGTAGAATACACATCAAATGGACTTTCTCATGGCAACAACGTCGACGACGAGTGATGTAAGTCATTTCCTTCGTAATTACAACAATATTAGTAACGCTCTCGTTTTGTCATTGCTGTAGTGGCCACTATAAACATGCTCATAACGCCCAACACCACAGCCGCGTGATCGATTTAGAACCGCACATTCAATGTCTATCGCTTGGAACCCGCGGCTTCGATAGGCAAACAGTCTTGGAAATTACCCATTAACTTAATGCGCCACATACTTTACGTAAGCTAAATAGATTTTACTTCTCATTTGTATTGAAATAACTCTTCTCACTTCAGTCTTATATCGAAAGGTAACAATTGTCATCTTTGACAGCCATTGAGGCTCTTTGGAAGTATCTAGTTTAAAATTTTTGATCTCGCAAAATTCACAGTCACGCATATTTATCTTTGCGCCTGGTGATGATGGCGATCCAACGTCCTAAAATCAGTTAGTTAAGTAATAAATATTGTAGAATATTAAACCTATGTCGTATGTTTTTTATTCATAATGTATGCTGCCACTCAGTGTCGTAGAGATCCATATTATGTTTTTCTGAACATCTAATTAAATACCTATCTTTCAGGAAGATTATCTGCAATTCTGGTTACTACATGTCGCCTATTTGACGTCAGAGACACAGGTATATGAAGGCAGGCAACCAATTTTGGAAATAATGTTGTAAATGCTTCTTAGTTTCCTGCGGGATCTGGAACCGAAGATACATAGCACACGAAATATTTCTGGAGCATTGGATTTAGTGTTACTGTTTACAGGAACGAAACCACAAGAGATATTGCAAAATCCGTAGTTTTCGTGAAGGGAGCAATTATTTTGGTTTTATGGGCGTATTCTAGTGATGTATTTTAATACTGTGTTGATCTTATAATTTACTGCTTCAGACATCTTTACGTTAAAAGACGGAAGGTTCCTGTCCATAAATAAATAATTGTAAATCTCTTACACACCTACGGAAACCTCTTGACCGACTACAACATGGCGAATAATGCAGACGTGCAGCTGTGCTTGATTCCTGTTCTCTCAGGTCAGGGTTATCCAGTGAATCAGGGTGTAGATTATTTGTTTTATATCTTCATCTACACTACATGAATACTCTGCAAATCACACTTAAGTGCCTGGCAGAGAGTTTATCGAACCACCTTCACAAAAATTCTGTATTATCTCTCGAACAGCGCGTGGAAAAAACGAACACCTATATCTCTCCGGGAGAACTCTGATTTCCCTTATTTTATTATGATAATCATTTCTCCCTATGTCGGCCGGCGTCAACAAAATATTTTCGCATTCTGAGGAGAAAACTGGTCACTGAAGTTTCGTGGTAAGATCCCGCCGCAACGAGAAACGCTTTTATTTTAATGATGTCCACCCAAACCCTGTATCATGTCCGTGACACACTCTCTCCTGTTTCTCGGTGATACAAAACGTGCTGCCATTCTTTGAACTTTCTCGATATACTCCGTTAGTTCCATCTGGTAAGGATCCCACACCGCGCATCTGTACTTCATAAGAGAACGGCCAAGCGTAGTGTAGGTAGTCTCTTTAGTAGGTCTGTTGCATCTTCTAAATGTTCTTTGGTTTGCCTTCTCCACAAAGTTTTCTGTGTGTTCTTTCCAATTGAAGTTGTTCGTAATTGTAATTCCTACGTATTTAGCTGAATTTACAGCCTAGAGATTCCATTGACCGTAACTGCAGTTTAACGGATTACTTTTAGCACTCATATCGATGACTTCACAGTTTTCATTAGTTAGTGTTAACTGCCAATTTTCGCGTCTTAAATATTTCCTTTCTAAATCGTTTTGCAATTTGTTTTTATCTTCTGAAGACTTTACTTGACGATAAACGACAGCACCATCTGCGAACAACATAAGACGGCTGCACAGATTATCTCCTAAATCGTTTATATAGATAAAGAGTAGCAGAGGGCCTGTAGCACCATCTTGGTGGACCGCTAGAAATCATTTGTGTTTCACTCTATGACTTTTCATCAATTACTAAGAACTGCGGCCTATCTGTATATTAAATTGCTAATTCTAATAGCTCCAGACATAAATATTGCTTTTAGAAAATAAAACAATTCGACAAACAATGGAATTTGGCTTTTATCAAGGTACTATAGGTATAAGGAGTGACGAAACGACAATGGAAAGTAACGTGAACTTCAAATGTATTCCTCTGAAAATACAGAAATACAGAATCAATTTGAAATCCCGTGTCAACAGCGCTCAAAACTTCGTGTGACAAGAACGCTGTTTTCTAAATCATTGTTGTTTTTGTGTCAATATACCGTTCTCTTTGAGGTAATTCATAATGTTCGGACACAATATATGTCATCAAGTTATCTTCCATTAGGAATGTGGGTGCGCTCAACGACCGTGACAGGACTTTCAAGTGATAATAACTAAAGGGCAGCTACTCACAGATGTCCAGCGTGGATTGCAATTATCGTATGGAACCGAAACATGGGAGATATTTTAATGTGTTAACGCAGAACTAATTTATGCTGTAAAAATATTAATTCCAATTTTGTCCACCAGGTGCAAATCCGGAGCTGTAAGTGCAAGAGGGACGTATATAAAAATTTCCGTATAAAATCGATTAGGATATATATGTTCTAATTAATGAAACCGCCTCTATGACCATTAAACATACTATTCCCTTGCTTATTATTGACAATCCCAGGTCATAATGACCTGATTTGCATGTAACTATGTTATGCCAATTCTTCCCTGCTACGTAAATGGAGCAAATTTTGCAAAACAGTTAAACTTTCAGAAAATTTGGAGTTTCTCAAATTACTCGTTTTTATTTTATTTCATTTATTTTTCTTTGATAGTTAACGTATTTAAAGCAGAAATTCTCTTCTGCATAGAGATTCTTTTGCTAAGCACGTAATCGGTACTTTATACAGAGTAATTGAAACAAACTTGTTAACTATTTTAAATTAAACAGTTTTTGTTTCTAGTCATAGTTAAAACACCATGATCTTCCCGTGACTTGTAAGCTCACCCAGCTTACAGATTAAAGTTGATTCCGGAACACAGTGCAGTTTAACACGAAATAGTAACAGGAAGAAACGTAGTATTAAGTCCCGCGATAAAGCAGTCTGCGAGATTTGGCTCAAAAATGGCTCTGAGCACTACGGGACTCAACTGCTGTGGTCATTAGTCCCCTAGAACTTAGAACTACTTAAACCTAACTAACCTAAGGACATCACACACATCCATGCCCGAGGCAGGATTCGAACCTGCGACCGTAGCAGTCGCACGGTTCAGGACTGCGCGCCTAGAACCGCGAAACCACCGCGGCCGGCTGCGAGATTTGTATAGAACTCTTGGAATTACCTTTATGATGTTTTTATTTGCAGGATAACTGAACGAAAGGTACTGTGAGACGGATTCATTTTTTGGAATTTCTTTATTTCATTTTTTGGAATTTTTATTTCAGTTTTTGGAATTTCTTTATACGTTTTTCATCTTTCTGCGTCAGAAATAACAGCAGCATGGCGTTTGCCTGTAGCATCTGTTTAACAAAATCACAGATTTGAGCTGGTTTACCTGTAACTACAATGGGCAGGAGAAGCTGGGTTTTTAACTAAATATCGTGAAATTTGACATTTTTCCTATTCTCAAATAAACACCTCATGAGTCGGAGAGCAGCAGGTAATAGGCCATGCTGAAAAATAATGCCTCCGAATTTTATAGATGGAAATTGTGGTGTCACCGCCAGACACCACACTTGCTAGGTGGTAGCCTTTAAATCGGCCGCGGTCCGTTAGTATACGTCGGACCCGCGTGTCGCCACTGTCAGTGATTGCAGACCGAGCGCCGCCACACGGCAGGTCTAGAGCGTCTTCCTAGCACTCGCCCCAGTTGTACAGCCGACTTTGCTACAGATGGTTCACTGACAATTTACGCTCTTATTTGCCGAGACGATAGATAGCATAGCCTTCAGCTACGTCATTTGCTACGACCTAGCAAGGCGCCATTATCATTTGCTATTTATCTTGTGATGCATGTACCGTCAGACCGATGTTCACCAATTATGGATTAAAGTTAAGTATTCCAGAAGCTACGTACCTTTTTTACTAGACTCAACTCCTATAACTGTTCCAGACCTCACGCCAGCCTGCGTTAGCTTAAACGCGTGCCTTTCGGCTACCAATCATAGTGGCTTGGCTGTCTTGCCAAGTCACAACAGAAATACTTGACGATTTTTTAGGTAAAACAAACTTTGTTAATGTTCTCCATCCTTGTACTTCATATCTACGTATTTATTTCCAAACCTAGCAATCCTGGCGGCGGACAGATTTCTCGCACAAACTACCAGTTCGTTGATACCGCCAATGTAAAATTTTTGACTTTGTTGACGGAACCAAAACCTCACTTCTTCTCGCACAGCTTCATCGTTATCAAAAGGAAGTCCTCTGAGGTGTTCTTTAAGCTTTCGAAATGGTGAAACTCGAATGGAATCGAGTGGGGACTGCACGGGGGTGATCGATGACATCGATCCCAAGTCGCCGGCCGGGGTGACCGAGCGGTTCTAGGCGCTTCAGTCTGGAACCGCGCGACCGCTACGGTCGCAGGTTCGAATCCTGCCTCGGGCATGGATGTGTGTGATGTCCTTAGGTTAGTTAGGTTTAAGTAGTTCTAAGTTCTAGGGGACTGATGACCACAGATGTTTAGTCCCATAGTGCTCAGAGCCATTTGAACCATTTTTTTAAAACTTCAGCGGGTCATGCAGAATTTCGCTATTCGTCTGCGCTACATCATCGCCAATGGTGTCAAGCATATCGAACATGTCATAACCTAAATCCGAATGTCTGTAGTGACGTTTACTTGTTGAATAAAGCGTGTGCACGTCGTAGTTTGTAGCAAATTTACGTTTTTTTTCATATAGTTCAGCAATTGTCACCCTGTATGTGCAACTAGGCTGTTAATGCTGTATATTAAACTGCTAATGCTAACAGCTCCAGACATAAATATTGCTTTTAGAAAATAAAAGAATTCGACAAACAATGGAATTTGGCTTTTATCAAGGTACTATAGGTATAAGGAGTGACGAAACGACAATGGAAAGTAACGTGAACTTCAAATGTCTTCCTCTGAAGTTTAAATCATTAGTATAGAACACCAGCGTCAAATACATTATGTATTTTCCTCGAGAATACTTTGAAATACATGTTTGTGCTGACGTTATTATCAAGTAAAGGTTACATGGCTCATCCACTTAATATAGACATGTTTAGCCATTGTCCAGGTGTTGAAGTCTGTGTCATGCCGCAATGTGCGTGTGATTCCTGTTTTGGAAGAGCGACGCTGGGTCAACACATCATGCCACTGGCCCAGTGAAATGCAACCATCCATGAATGTATTATCTTCAGAGATTATCCAGATGTGTGGCCTGCACGACTGCCTGATCTGAATCCATGTGACTTTTAGCTCTGGGGATATCAATGAGAATGCGTTTACCAGGGACATGTTCGGTCGCTACATGATCTAAAGGTCAGTAGAAGGGAATACGTTGCTCAGATTCCACCAGAACTGCTACGAGCAACTGCTGATCACGTCTTTTTACGGATGCAGCATCTCATTGACGTCTCCGGTGTTCATATTGAACAAATTGTTTAAGCAGCGGTTAATAATGAGATCAATATTATGTCATTCTCACTTGGTTGCCCTTTTCTGGCCACAACTCGTTCCTAATCCATTACATATGGAAATTTTTCTACACCTCTCTCTTACACTCACATCGCCAGATTTGTGGCTGGTAGCCAACATTTGAATTAATTTTTTTACAGCGAAAATTGGTGTCGCATTAACATGTTAGAATATTTTCCAAGTTCCGCTGTCATACAATACTTACAACCTACACTGGACATCTGTGAGTAGCTGCCCTTTAATTATTATCACCTGGTAGTGTGTCAGGAATATAGATTCTTTGTTGTCGAAAGACCACTGTCACAGGTTTGTTGGCATTGTATGGAATCGATTTCCATAAACTGTTCACCAACAACGAGGGGCTTTGGGATCTGCACAGGGCACGATCTAGTGACACTTGGAGTGGGACAAATACGAATCTTAACCAAGTGTTGGAGTTATCTGCTATCCTTTTTACTGAAGAAATTCAATTATTTTAGATTTACTCAGGTCATAAAATGTTAAAATATCGCAAGATTCTCATAAAAGTACAGTGAAAAGTAAGTTAGTGTATCCCAAGATTCTCATAAAAATAGAGTGAAAAATGAAGTTAGTGTTTTGCATCAGCATATCAGAGTGTTAAAAACAAAGTACATAAGTTCTTTGTTTGTTTAGAAGATTTAAAAACTGGGGGTGGAATACATATGCTATGCCTGTCCGAACATCATATAGTCACAGATACGGAAAATATCAATGTGGATGAAAGATATGAGCACACGTAAATACATAGAGACACTACGGAGAGAGAAGGAGTTGCCATATATGTCAAAAGTTGTCACAGTGTGAAAAATTTAAAACTAAAAATTTTTGTGAAGTGCAACACATGGAAACTTGTTTCTGTGAGCTTAAACTAAAAAATGGTACTTTTATAGTTATAGCTATATGTAGGACCCCATTGGGAAATTTTCACCTGTTTCTAAAAAACTTGAATTTTTTGTTGTGCTGTCTGTCAGAGGGAAGCAAATTATTGTTTGTGGAGATTGCAGTTTAGGTTTCCTGGAAGAGTCTGACAAAAAGGATGAACTTGAGGTATATGACATAGTCATACAGTAATGCAAAACAGTTTTCCAAAACAGTGTGTTCAATTAATGATTTAACAATTGCAAATTTTAGGAAAAGCTCACAACAGTTAGACTGGGATGAGGTGCACAAGGAACCTGACGCTGATTTAAAATTTAACTTGTTTAAAGATACATTTGTGAGTTTATTTAAAAACAGCTTCACTAAGAAAATAGTGAAACATAATTGTAATAAACCATCTGAAAAGCTGTGACTTACTAGGCAGATAAAAATGTCTTGTAAACAGAAATGGAAAATATATCTTATAGCTAAAACGAGTAATGTTCCAGAAACATTGAAACATTGTAAGAACTCATGCACTGTATTAAGAAAAGTTATTAAAAAGTCCAGAAGTATGTGCATTCTGTCTGAGATTAGAAACTCTGATAATAAAACTAAATTTTTTTTAAATATTGTTAAAAGAGAAACAGGACAATGAAGAGTACAGGAAGGCTGTAGTTTGGCTACAGAGGACCAAGATCGTTATTGTACAACCTGTACTGTGATGACCAGTTTCAGCAAACTACTTTGCTATCATCAGATTTTGCACTACATGTCACTAAATCTTGACAAAAGGCATTTTATGTTCTTTGTTTCAAGTATAACTTTCTGCATTAATCTAGATGGACCCCTAGCTTTACAATGTGCGGCATATAAGACTTTTTCTATCAAATTTGAATGAAGAGTTTGATAACAAAAAGTCAGAAGTAGGAAATATTTTTAATGATCACTTTTGAGTGTTGTAGAGAAAATACGATCGAGCTGTGCATTAGAAAATGCAGGAGTGTATATGGAAGAGGCAGTACATACATAGTTTGATAAAACTGAAATTAGGAAAATAATAAATTAACTCAAAAGTAAAAGCTCACATGGAACTGATGGCATTTCCAACAGAGCACTAAAAGCTGTTTCCCAACAGGTAAGTAGGATTACCATCCAAATATACAGTAGCTCACTGAAACAGGGCATTATTCGGGGTAGATTGAAACATGCTATTGTTAAACCATTACATAAAAATGAGTTTAGGTCTGATACCAACAACGACCTCCCAATCTCACTTCTGGCAGCTTTATTCAAAATTCTTGAAAAAGTAATGTACTCAAGACTAGCTTCACATGTCTGTAAAAATGAAGTACTAACAAAATGTCAATTTGGTTTTCAGAAAGGTTTTTCAACAGGAAATTCTGAATATACTTCCACTGATCAAACATTAAATGCTCTTAGTTACTGAACAACATCACCACTGGGATTTTTTGTGATCTCTCAAATGCTCTTGACTGTTTAAATCATGAAATTCTTGTGGTATGAGTGGGATAGTGCACATGAGGTTTAATTCATATTTAATTGGAAGAACACAAGAGGTTGAATTTAATGGTACAGATAGTCTGCAAAAATCAACAGGGACCTCTGAATGAGGAGGTATCAAGAACACTGACCCACAGGGTTCAGTGTTGGGGTCCCTTACTGTTCTTAATATATATTAAAGACTTGGCGCTCTGCATTCATGAAGATGCAAAGCTAGTTCTTTATGCTGACGATGGAAGTATAGTAATTACACCCAACAAACAAGAATTAGCTGAGGAAATTGTAAATAATGTGTTTTAGAAAATTATTAAGGGGTTCTCTGCAAATGGACGCTTTTTAAATTTTGAAAAAAAAAAAAAAACATGAACACCATAGATAAATATAGACTTTGAACAGAAGTCTGTTGCTAAGGCAGAATGTTCAATATTTCTGGATGTGTGCATTGATGAAAAATTGAATTGTAAGAAACACATTGATGATCTGCTGAAACGTTTGGTTCAGCTACTTATGCTATTAGGGTTATTGCAAAATTTGTTGATAAATATATAAGTTAATTAGCCTACTATGCCTGTTTTCATTCACTGCTTCCATACAGAATCATATTTTGGGGTAATTCATCATCAAGAGAAAAAGCATTCATTGCACAAAAGTGTGTAATCAGAATAATAGATGAAGCCCACCGAAGATCACCTTGCAAACTTGGGGTATTCACAGTACGTTCACTATACATACATTCGCTTACGAAACTGATTATTAATAACCCATCCCAATTCAAAAATAATAGCAAAGTGCATAGCTACAACAATAGAAGAAAGGATGATATTCACTATTCTGAGTTAATTCTGAATTTGGCATAGAAAGGGGTAAATAATACTACCAAAAGTCTTTGGTAATTGACCAAATAGCATTGAAAGTGTGACAGATAGCCAGACAACATTTAAAAACAAATTGGAAGGATTTCTGAATGTCAATTCCTACTACTTAATAGATGAATTTTTAGGTATGAAGTAGTAATTGTAAAAAAAAAATTAATTATATCATGTAAAGAAACTAACTTAAACTGACACATTCCACATCATTATGAAATGTTTTATTTATGATCTATGGAACAGATATTTTTAACTGACATTTTATGAAATTTTAAAGGATCACTAAAACTATGTGGGTGCATTGTAGACGGTTTTAAGCTGGGTGACTCTCTAGGCTGCTTTGTGGTTTCCCCTGAGCATGTTCTCAAGATTGGCCTACTAAACGAATTTTATGGTTCTGATGCAGATAATATGTATTAGTGTTGCAACTGAAATAGTTTAGAAAATTCAGGCCTACCTGTTTTGTCTCCATGGAGGAAGATGATTTCTTACTGCCGAGTACTGACGTAATTGATGATATGGGGACACTGATAAGCAGCTATAATAGACAACAAAACGTGTGCAATAAATCTCGTGACCGCATGTTTTCATCTCGCTATCGAAGCATAAATTCATGTGTCGATGGAAACAAGAGTGAATGGGCCTGCTGGATCTCTGAATAATAAGCTGCAGGTGGGAAAGTCTGCTATATCTGTGTTCTCAGCCAGCCAGGTAGATAGTCTGTGATACATACTGTCAAAGACTTCACCTGTAGCAGATAAGAGGCACCTGGGAACAATTACACAAACATGTTCTCTGGCAGCATGCAGGAAATAAAACGGCTTCCTTGCCAGCAGGAACTCATTTCATATTGTTCTGTACTCTAGTATCTATTTCATTGATACTGTGCATATACGACCAGACTGATTACTGGATCTCACTTGGAAATTCTTTGGATTTCAAAAACATGGATTCTGATGGACTTGGGTTTCAATGGACTATCTGGATCTCCTCCTGGTGTGTGTCTGCAACTTTATGACAACAGAATGATTTTGTGCAGAATGATTTTGTAAACTATCAAGTGATAATTGTGTATTCATTCTGTGTAAGAAAGAGTGCTTGTTGCACTTCACCAGGTTTGATAAAGTCAATTTTCTCAGCTGTGGGTATCCTATCGCAGCCACTCTGGCGAGATAAATTTTTTCTCATTCGGCTATGAACAGATCTTTATGTGATGATGCGTTGCGTTCTGGTCTTGTGAAAGGAACCACTAATGTGCAGTAAGCATTTGCCCAACAACTTTGGGATCTGAAGTACTGTGCAGAGCTCATACATTTCTAGAAAATATTGTTCTTGTACTGTATCACAGGTTTAGGTTATTTTATCATTACACTGCTGAGCGTGATCGGAAACATAGTGGTTTTACCTTCTGGAGTAGCTGCAAATATTAACGCATCCGCTTATGGGGCACACAGGTATGCTGGCCCCACATCGAAACACCTGGTGCACTGACGATGAGGGTTCTGTGTGGTTTTTAGGGGGTATCCAGCATCCCAATAGGTGAATACTGGGTCGGTTCCCATGTTCCGCCTCCGATACACGCTACGCAAACATTTAGTACACTTTTTCACACTTGCTCATAGATTTTGTTTCATATTTAGACAGACTGGGTACACTGCTTCTGTCCTGGTGTATGATTAGGAGATTGGTGACCTTAGCTGTTTGGCCTCCTTAAACACTTACTCAGCATCAGCTATCAGCGGTAAGATATATTTTTGTCTTTGGTTAGGCAGCGTTTTGACAAAGTCCTATAACGATGGTGGAAACAAATGCTGCTGCTTTAACAGGACGAATAAAAACTTATGAGCAGGAAAGTGAAGACCTGCATAAGCGAGTTGAAACCTTAGAAGCTGCAGTACAGCAGCAGTAGTCAGGGTCAGGAGAAATAATGCCCTGTTAAGTGAACCCTCCTCTCCTCTGGATCCATCACCAGCAAATCTAATAATACCTTTTTCCGGAAAAACAACAGAGGGTGTCATTTTGTTCATTATAGATATATTAGCTAGCGCTGAATTGTGCAGATAGAGCAATGAAACATATTTAAGTCTGGCTAACTTTAGTTTAACGGGAAAAGCTAAAGCATAAGTAATGCATCATGAGGTACTTAGCAAGGCAGGAACATTCCAGGAACTGGCTAATGGTTTGCGCCAGCGCTACCGGACGCAAAACTGCGAATTTTTTTAGAGAAAAACTGAGAAGTTTGGAACAAAAGCCCAACGAGTCAGTAGAATCTTTTTCGGATAGAATCTGGAAGATTAATGCACAACTATACAAGGTGACACTAAGGGACGAAGCTGATGGAGTTACTTCGCAGGAAGTTGAAAATAGGGATCTCGATATTTTCTTATGGGGTATCTTTGCCGACACATCTCGCTGAATCAGGATGGAGAATGGCCACGTGTTTTGAGGAAATCGATACTGCTACGAAAGGGTGTAATGACTATCGAGACTGCTCCTATGAAGTAAGACGTTACAGATATGGACGTAAGGTTCGTCTGCAAAACGAATGTCGCCAGCCAGATTGTTATGAATGTGGTCAAGTCGATCTTATGGTAGAAGAGTGCAGGAATAAGGAACGAAGGAAACATCAACAGAAAAAGCGTCCATTATACACAAATGGGAATGTTCATCCGTTGGATGGTATTCCCAGTAGAAGGAAACACGTTTGTGGAGAAAGAGTGCTGCTTGTTAGGCGCAATACGGGGCAACGAACATGTTTTAAGCAGTCACAGGTGCACATGTATCAGTTGTTAGTCGAACTTCTTAGGTAGGAAGTGAGTTAAGTTTCCACAGTGCAGGTTACATGGGTTAGGTGACTATGATGTGAAGCCAATAGAGACAACCGTTCTCGATTTTAGCACTGAGGCTGAGAGTTTTCATGTACGAGTATATATGGAAGTGTTGCCACATGTTGGGGAAGTTGTTCTGCGATTCTTAGACTAGACTTTTTTGATAAACATCATGCGAAAATCGATTTTTCATGGTATACAACAGAACTCAGTGGAACTCTGTTTCCATTGGGATCAACAACTGTAAGCCAGGCAATGATGCAAGGTACACCAATCATGAAAGTGTTACCAACTGAACTGCGAACACATACACTAAAGATTGGTTCCCACGACAGCATACCTCCCCTTGAGGAAACCGGTTTGAATTCCTATAGATGCCGATTTACCACAAGAAGTATTGTATGTGGCAGAATCACTACCAATTAATGAAGAGTTAGACAAAATGCATTGTTTTGTGTGCAGGAGCATAACATACATATGTAATATACAGGGTGGTCCATTGATCGTGACAGGGCCAAATATCTCACGAAATAAGCGTCAAACGAAAAAACTACAGAGAACGAAACTCGTCTAGCTTGATGGGGGAAACCAGATGGAGCTATGGTTGGCCCGCTAGATGGCGCTGCCATAGGTCAAACGGACATCAACTGCGTTTTTTTAAAAATAGGAACCCCCATTTTTTGTTACATATTCGTGTAGTACGTAAAGAAATATGAATGTTTTAGTTGGACCACTTTTTTCGCTTTGTGGTAGATAGCGCTGTAATAGTAAAAAAAAATGGCTCACAATTTTAGACGAACAGTTGGTAACAGATAGGTTTTTTAAATTAAAATACAGAACGTAGGTACGTTTGAACATTTTATTTCGGTTCTTCCAGTGTGATACATGTACCTTTGTGAAGTTATCATTTCTGAGAACGCATGCTGTTACAGTGTGATTACCTGTAAATACCACATTAATGCAATAAATGCTCAAAATGATGTCCGTCAACCTCAGTGTATTTGGCAATACGTGTAATGACATTCCTCTCAACAGCGAGTAGTTCGCCTTCCGTCATGTTCGCACATGCAATGACAATGCGCTGACGCTTGTTGTCAGGCGTTGTCGGTGGATCACGATAGCAAATATCTTTCAACTTTCCCCACATAAAGAAATCCGGGTACGTCAGATCCGGTGAACGTGCGGGCCATGGTATGGCGCTTCGACGACCAATCCACCTGTCATGAAATATGCTATTCAATACCGCTTCAGCCGCACGCGAGCTATGTGCCGGACATCCATCATGATGGAAGTACATCGCCAACCTGTCATACAGTGAAAACATCTTGTAGTAAGATCGGTAGAACATTACGTAGGAAATCAGCATACATTGCACTATTTATCGATAAAATGGGGGCCAATTATCCCTCCTCCCATAATGCCGCACCATACTTAACCCACCAAGGTCGCTGATGTTCCACTTGTCGCAGCCATCGTGGAATTGCCGTTGCCAGATAGTGCATATTATGCCGGTTTACGTTACCGCTGTTGGTGAATGACGCTTGGCCCTGTCACTATCAATGGACTACCCTGGATATTAGTCTTAGTCCAATCCTACTAGTCTTTATTAAAAGTGTAAAAAAGAGAAGAACTATCTCTCTACATACTGTATAAATTTTTTCAGTTGACAAAGAAAATGAAGGGTAAACCCGGGATAGAGGGCCATGATTTTTTTTCAAAAGTCAGTTTGACGACCTGGTACTCTAGGAACACCTGAAACTTTCCATCGACTGCCTTTTCAGTTCGTAAAAAACAAAAGTCGACTTCGTTTACAGATATATACCAAATTTCATAGTAGCTAAAATTCTTAAAAAGTATGTAACACTTGGCCATCATACCCAGGTATCAGGGTTAGATGACCAGACATGTAAGAGATATATAGCCATTGGGCAAAACACTTTGAAACCAGAGAGAAAATTACAAAAAAGATTTTAAGACTTCATATATGTTTTATTGAATCTCTTGATATAAAAAGTTTTTTTAAAGGTATTAATTGTTGGTAAATTATAAGGTAAACAGATCCTCAGTTGTAAAAATCATTTTCCAATTCTTGAATTTTCTTAATATTTTTGTTAACTTATTGGAACATACTAGTTTTGTATAGAAAATAATGAGAAATCCTTTCAGTTATTTATCTGGTTGAGTCTAGAGCTAAGCATAATTAATGAAAAGGAATATTTACTTTATAGGCTTATTTTTTCCAATTTTTGAAACTGCATTATCCCATCGATGGCACACACCATCATATGCTGTGGAGGATTCATGCAACCAACGGTTAAGTCTGACACACTGGACCCAATCACAGGTTTTATCTGTTTTGAGTAGTCTCCATAGTCTCCACCGCATCCAGCGCACTCTTCCTCTTCTTCAAGAAGACTCTTTCTTGTAGTGAATGTCATCTGACGATTCTGAACTGTCTGAAGTACTTTTAACCTTCGTGATCCGAGCCTTTTTCCCTAGTTTTTATCAGTAGGCCTAGATATTTTTCCGTTTGCATAAAGTTTCAACTTTAACTTGTGTAGGGGTGACTTGGTTCGTTTCACTTGAAATCACAAGCAAAATGGGCCTATCGTCTGGTTTTGTAGACGGTCCTGGCAAAGGCGAAATTGGTCTTCCTTCTGGGGATTTTTGGCCACATTTGTTTGCTGAAGTAGAGTCGGTGGATCTAGTAGTGGATTGCGGCTTTGGTAACAGTGCTCTTTTAGTGTTTTTCTGGCTCGACGACTCGATGATATCTGCTCTAGTAGGGGAACATGGCAAGGATGACGAGGTTCTTTCGTGGAGTGTTTGGCCAGATGCGTTGATGTTTTTATTTCCTGTTAGCCTATCTGGATCACTTCTAAGAGCGTAACCTGAATCTGCATTGGGATTGAATGGACAGATTTCCGTTGCTTTGAATCCAGAGACACCGTTCCCTGGTGTTTCAGCTTTTTCCCAACTTTCTTGTAGTAGAACACCGAATTGTAATCTTCCTAGTTTCCGATGTGGGTGATTCCTGCGTCTCTGTTGAAATTATTGTTCTTTAAACTAATCTCGGCCGCTTTCTTTATAACGGAGTCCCAATATGTAGATGCATGAGCTAACACTTTTGTACTTTCGAACAGAGACCAGGGATACACACTCAGCAGGGCAGGAGGGGTGGGGGTGGGGGGGCGTTGGACATCGAAAGAAAGCGAAGACAGATGCATGACGCGGGAGCGGCAGTTTCAAACGTGGCGCCTGCCCCTGGCGCCACCTGACGTCACCAGTGCTGCCACGGGCAAGAGCTCCGCCGCTAGTTGCCCGGGTCGACTTACGCGCGTGCGCCACATTGGGTCTATCTGATTGGCTGCTGATGATGTCATCATGCCTATATAAGCCAGAAACCGTAGCAGCCCCAGCAGTCAGTGAACTCCTGACGACGATGGCGGAGATGATCATCGGAAGCTCGAGGATTCTATTCGAATTGACGCGGCTTGAAAACCGAGAACATTTTATTCATGTATGCCGTCCCGGAAGACTCCGAGGACACATCAACTTGAACTGTTACTTTCGAAGTCCAACGTGACAAAACCCCTAAATCAATGCGCTGAGACTGGCATAGGTCCATTACTGTTAAGCGTTTCCTTTTTAGTACAGTGTTTGTGACCATACGTACTGATTTCTCTTGTCTCTTGTATTAGATACCGGTAGATTACCGGGTATAAATATATAATTATCGTTAGTAGGTACGTTTAATAATCGCCAGAGCTTATGCACAGCCAAGGCTGCAGGAAAGAGACTTGCCGCCACATGTAATTTAATTGTTGAGAGTAAAACGTTTAACAGTAGTGCCTTAATGGCAGGATGGCGTAATGGCAACAGTCTCGCGAACTTTGCTATACGGATTCTTTACACCTGCCACATTATGCAACAATTTATTGTTACCTGGAGGGTAGCAGACATACTGATAATGGTTTCAGCGTCGTCCGCCAACATATAGCATTGTGCGTAGTGGCGTAGGTACCAGAGCGCTACATGTGTCTACCCTTTAACAGGGAATGTTCACGGTCAGAAGGCTCAGCGTGGTGCAGACGTATGAAACTAGCAGACAACCACGTCACGGAGATGCAATTGTGCTTCCTAAAGCCAAGTTTGAACGAGGCCAGATTGTGGTCTCCCGAGTGGCGGGATGGTCCTTTCGGAGAACTGACACACAAGCTAAACGTGCTGTGTCAGTTGTGCAACGATCCTGGTATCACTGATCACGTGAACACTTTCACACTTTAAAGGAGGTTCTGGACGTTCACGAAGCGCAGATCCCCCTAGGGTCGTCGTATTGTGAGGGCAGCAGTGGCAGATCGTACAGCTACCACAGCACAGATAAGAGAGCTTGTGAGCCCAGATGTGTCAACACGAACTGTTGCGAACCGCAGTAGGACTATAGGCGCGACACCTCTAGCCCGTCTTCCACTCACATCACAGTATCGATGTGCACGGCTCGACTGGTGCCGTCAGAGTAACACTTGGAAGATTGAATGGCACACCGTGGTCTTCAGCGGTGAAAGCGGATTGTGTTTGCACGAAAGTCGTGATTGTTTACGCGTGTGACGTAGATCTAGTGAGCGTTGTCTCGTAGCGCGCATTGGCCCCGCCACTAACGATAAGCTATAACTCTCGTTCATCTTTGGTGTTTCTGGACGGATCGCTAACCAGCGTCCATTCTTGCAACAGGAAGGTGATGTGTTGCTTTAACAGGATAATACTCGCCACACGCTGCCAGTGAAACTCAATGTACTCTGACAGCTGTGCGGCAACTTCAAAAAAATGGTTCAAATGGCTCTGAGCACTATGCGACTCAACTTCTGAGGTCATTAGTCCCCTAGAACTTTGAACTAGTTAAACCTAACCAACCTAAGGACATCACACATATCCATGCCCGAGGCAGGATTCGAACCTGCGACCGTAGCGGTCTCGCGGTTCCAGACTGCAGCGCCTAGAACCGCACGGCCACTTCGGCCGGCGCGGCAACTTCCCTAGCCAACACTTTCTTCGGACTTCTCCAATCGAGCACGTATGGGATATGATGGGACGAGAAGTGACTTGCGCGTCAGCTATTACAGAACTACGTGAGCAGGTCGAGCAGGCGCGGCGTAACGTATCCCAGAACAACACTCGCCATCTGTGAGACTGACTCGATGCCAGAGTCAGCACCTGCATTGCCGCCCTTGGAGGCTGCATCACGTACAAATGTGGGTGTTTCAGCAGGGGTCGATACCTAGTATCTCAGAACCGTGTGTGCTATTGATCCGTAAATGTACTTCATATGGGCTGTTGGAAGAATAAATCTTGCATGAATTGGGAACTTCTGAAATGGTGTACTAATTTTTTTGCCGGCCGTGTATTGTTTTCTATCTGTACTAAATGACTTCTGCTTACGCCGAACAAAGTTAAGAGGAATGATAGTCGTGAAACAAGAGCACTTCCCTCGACTTTGATAAATACGGCTACAGACCAATAGGATAATATTTACCTTTGAATCCTCCTTGAAAAATAAGCTCGTCATCAACATTTTCTGACTGTTGGTTGTTTATCCTGTTTTCCTTTCTTGTAGTGCTCTTAACGATTTACCTTTCAGTTCCTATTTTGCCAGACGGGTGGCCGAGCGGTTCTAGGCGCTTCACTCTGGAACCGCGCGACTGCAGCGGTCGCATGTTCGAATCCTGCCTCGGGCATGGATGTGTGTGATATCCTTAGGTTAGTTAGGTTTAAGTAGTTCTAAGTTCTAGGGGACTGATGACCGCAGACGTTGAGTCCCATAGTGCTCAGAGACATTTTGGAGTTCCTATTTTCTTCTTGCAGTTTGTACCGGCGACAATTCATCTACAAATATGTTCTGATGAGTCGATTGTTTTCTGTGACGTATACTTGATGCTAGTTTATTGATGGTATTATTTGGTCACCTTTTTTCGGTAAGGTAACAGATATACGGTATTACTCTAAGAAGTTCAGTAACCAGTTCTTTTTAATAAATTTTCAGCTATCCCGGTACGCTTTTCGTTCTCTTTCCCATCTACAGTTCCCAAAAACGGATTTAAATCTTCATTAGCACATCATTAACACACCGATTGAATTTTGGTTGCTCAAACTGCCCAGTACAAAATAACAATTAGCTAACTACTACACTTCGTGAGTTGCATATTTACACTTTACTACTTGTTATATGTCTCGCTTCCCGAGCACTGGGTCCCGGTTACGACGGGGTCAGGGATATTTCCTGACTCGTGATGACTGGGTGTTGTTGTGTTGCTTCATCACCATCATTCATCCCCATTACGGTCGGAGGAAGGCCTAGCACAGCAGTGCGGGTCTCCCGCATCGTCCCCTGCGCTCCTCGGTGTATGGGACCTCATCATCGTCACTTGTAATATGCACTTTACTTTCTATTCTGATTGTCGTCGCTCCTATTTTCGGCATTTATAAGCGTGGCTAATAAACATTTTCTATATGTTATGCATAAAAACAGCGCAGTATTTGCCGCGCTGCCGAATGACATGTTTGTTTACTTCAGAAATTACGTTCTAAACTCAGAGTTACATTTTTCTTACAGGTTCTGGAAGTACTGTTGAAGTCATTTCGGTCTACACATTAAATACCGATAACATTACAATTTAATTTAACTAAAAACTGATTTAACTAAAAATTCAAAACTGCATAACATGCGATGTACTCTGCCAGTACAGGACTTCGACTTTAGCAACTGATATGCACGGTTATTTATCAAGTGCAGTACTGACTGGTTAATTAAAATGTATTTAATTTCAAAAAAGTAATACAGCATATTTTATTTGAAATTAATATTACATATTTCACCCACAGTTAGTAAATTTAGATATTGGACTTATATTTAGAATGAATTAAGTAAATACGTTACTTGGATGGACTCGCACTGGATGGCAAAACAAAGATTTGAAGTTTGTTCTACCCACTATCCAATCTCAGTATTAATATGACGTAGCCAATCACAGTGTAGTATTGTAGTCGGTGTTAGAATGAGGCAACCTAGCACAATGTAGCTGTGAAATATGTATGTGTCATCTGATTTGCGTGAAAGTGGCTCCCAGTTCCAACATCTTTGCCAAAAATGGTGTCATATACAATATTTCCATGTTGAAAAATATATTAAGTTTTTATGTTTCATGAGGGTATTTTCTGTGTTAGACACTGATCATTATCCGTGTCTAACACAAAAAAACAACGATGTGCTAGCAGACGGCATTTCCCGATCTAAGCGAGAAAGCAGGCGAAAAATCACAGTAAGTACAAACCAACTTATTCTTAACGAACTGTTTTTCGTTCTAAAAGCAAATCAAAATGTAAATAAACTTAATTACAGACCACTGAGTTTATTCTACAGTCGTGTCTTTGCTACTTAGAAGGACTTAGAGAAAGTGTCTGAATGATGGAATGGGACAGGAAGAATTTTGCTCTGATGGGAACATGTGTTCCCACACTATTGCCCAGAAAAGAGCGTTAAGGTCGAAAAGAGATATAGGGGACAGCGGACTTTGATAAGGTAGCAGAGAAGACAGAGGGTGTGGCAATCTCTGCGCTTGTCTGCACGCATCCAGGATAGGTGAGCGTATGATGATGAAATATGATAAAAAAGTCGAAAATCACAGATATAACGAACGTAGGCGTTAATAATAACCAGTTCCAGACGCAGTGAGCTTTCCTGAGAAAAGTCTTGCAGGGCAACATGGCTGTAATCGATAATTGGAATTATTAATGTCTGTAGAAGTTTCTTTTTCATGTCAAGAGGGAAGAGCTTTGTATATTTTTGTGAGGCATGGAGAGAAGATGATGCCTTCTCACAAATTAAAGTTACGCGCTCAATCCAATTTAGATTTTCAACTATAATTAATCCTAGACTCTTTGATGAAAAAAGAGAAGTTGGTATCTGCCGCAGATAAAGATCCTAAGGATTCCCGACAATTCGGGCTAATGAGCTTAGAATGACCAACCAGTACGCTTGTGTTTTAGATGGGTTGAGCTTTAACCGTATATCCTTCGCCCATTTTGATAGTGCACACAGGACGGTATTGAAATTTCCAATAGCTATCATCAGGTTTATTGGTTTTGTTATTGCTTGGTTAGGAAGTCCTGTCTTGTTAACACAAGCATGATCTCAGAGGTATGCAAACTTCGAAATAAGCACAATCAAAGAAACTCAATCTCGACTGTGTGTGTTGTCTCTCTGCATTTCAAAAAAACAGATACGTACATTCAAGGAGCTCAGATGGCTGCCTACATCTCTGTGCTGTCACTTACCACAATTTTACGGCAGAAAATTATTTAACTACTGCTGTTTAAGGTGCATGTAATAATTCAAACCTGCTCGTCTCACTTGCCCAAGTCATTAGCGCTCGCTGGAAAGCGGGCGAGATACGATAAACGTCCAGCTAAGTGCTGCATACCGCAGTGTTAAGCGTCCGGGTGAGACGAGCAATAGTGACGCCATGATTCGACGTACATTTTCAATCCTCTTCTGAAATAGAATGAGCTCCCGCAGCATCTGTTCCCAAAGTCCAGTCCACGCTGCAGAATCCCACATAGTAAGTATATGAACTCTTCTCAGATTTGCAAAATGTACTTTTTGCTGACCTCTTTCCATTGCAACTAAGTGTTTTACTTTATTTTCTATAACCCTCTTAAACTCTAAGCAATAATCGATTCTTTGTGAAGTTCTTCTTCGATAGACGTTATTTAATTATCAGTAAATTATTCCTCACTGCTCTGGAAGGGAGCAAGGAAACTAATCACTCCACCAATTCATTCAGATTACTCCAACCACTAACGTGAAGTGCTCCATCCATGGTTATAGACAAGTGCCGCGCGGGGTAGCCGAGCGGTCTCAGGCGCCTTGTCACGGTCCGTGCGGTTCTCCCCGTCGGAGGTTCGAGTCCTCTCTCGGGCATGGGTGTGTGTTGTCCATAGCGTAAGTTAGTGTAAGTTAGATTAAGTAGTGTGTAGGCTTAGGGACCGATGTCCTCAGCAGTTTGGTCCCATAAGACCTTACCACAAATTTCCCAATTTCCAGTAGACAAGTATCAAACAAAATTGCCTCATAAGTCGGCATTGTTGCCACGTTACAGCAAAAATTGTAAAATGAATACAGGATGTGTCGACCCTATGTCTTTATGACAGCTTGAACTGTGCTGGGAAGACTTTCAATGAGATGGCAGAATGTCTGTGGAGGAATGGCAGCCCATTCTTTCTCAAGAACCGAAACCGTAGAAGGTAGTGATGTTGAACGCTGCGGTCTGGAGCGAAATCGATGTTCTAACTGATCCCAAAAGTGTTTCATCAGGTTAAGTCGGGGCAGAGGGCAAGCCATTTTAGTTCAGGAATGTTAATTACCACAAACCGTTGCCTCACAGATGCTGTTTTAAGACAGGGTGCACTGTCACGCTGATACAATTTGCCCTTTTAAATTATAGTTATTGCCAGTCTGTGTAATCCATTCAGCACAGATGTGAGGAAGCGACACCTGAATTTTAGTTCCTCAAATCCTTAAATCTTGTTTTACTGTTTCTTGAAATACAGAAGAGAACTATCATGTTTTGTTGACAAGAGAGGACTTACCGCTTTTTTTGTCCGTTGGAACACGTTCGGAACCTGGTGGGAACTTGAAGAGTAGGTGTTTCACACGATATAAAAAATTTGCCTGCAACCAAAAGTATCAATCTGACACATACAGGTTGTTACTAAGCAAATGGTTCAAATGGCTCTGAGCACTATGGGACTTAACATCTGTGGTCATCAGTCCCCTAGAACTTAGAACTACTTAAACCTAACTAACCTAAGGACATCACACACATCCACGCCCGAGGCAGGATTCGAACCTGCGACCGTAGTAGTCGCGAGGTTCCGGACTGAGCGCCTGAACCGCTAGACCACCGCGGCCGGCTGTTACTAAGCCTTTGCGAAAAGCGTCCAGGGGTGGTATATCATGATATGGGAAACAACTTTTGTTAGAGGCAAAATGTTCTTTTACGTTCCCTGGAGATGCTAGGTGTTGCGTAAGACGGAGCAGGGAATAGGCACTCTACGACATTCATGTCCAATATGTGTAGCCTATCAGTCAGTGATCTGCTCTGTGTCAGAAGGCAGCAGGCCTAGCAAAACTGAAGTTTAAAATTCGCTTTTAAAATATCATTCTCCATTTAGAGACATTTATTCTTATGGTTTTCTTGCTGAAAATCACTGTATCAGTTTTATCGGGTAGGTACTGTTCTGCACACACTGTTAGTACTCACTGCTAGTTCAGTGAAATCTCGTTATCCCCGGGCAAGCGAATACTAAAGGAGCTTAGCGTCACCTGGAAGAAAAGTGAACATTTTGTCTCTAACAAAAGTTCTTTCCCACGACGTGACCTGTCACCCCTAGACATTTGTCGCAAAGACTTTGAAACACAGCGTGTCCCAAGAGAAATGGTCAGTATTCAGGGATATGACAGTAACGCTCATTTGAAGTGAGAGACTTCATACGGGCGTATGCTCTATAACGAATGCTTACGAAGACTGAACACAAGTAATGTAATCGTAAATTTGTTTTTTGGCTAATGACGTACACGTGTATATCTTACCCACTCAACATCTTTGATCGTACATTAACTGTGTTCTATCTCGGAAACAATTCGAAACAGGGCACATGACCATACAAAACTTTTTGCTTCAAATGTTTGTCTCTGTCGTATCCCTGAATACTGAACATTCTTCCTGTGACAACCCGTATATTACTATCAACTATCTTTTGCCTATAGATTAGTTACTGTAGCTCATCAATGCTTTTCTCTCATTCAGTGTCGCAAATTTTAGAATCAAGTGAAGATAGCAGTGACTTTTCTCATCTCCCGGAAAAATACAGCTGATCGCGACAAAATTTGACACACGTGGTAACGTTCTATAAAAAAAGTAAGTCTTCTTCTTCCTGAAACGTTTCTGCTTATGCAGACTTTTCACAGTCTATCGTTCAGGCACTTGTTACACATGTTTCTGAGACGCGTTACATCAAATTCATCTACTTTCTGTAAATCAGACATGCTTTTCATTCAGTATTACACAATCTTCAGGCAGCTGCCAACTAATACCCGTCCCTCTCTTCCCACTCCCTACCCCACCAACCAGCAGCGGTTGAAGGATTGCAGCGGTTAGTACCTGATCGAAGAAAGAGAAGACGGCTGATGGAGAAGTCTTTTGGTAGGTTGAGCTTTGTGGAAATTGTCATCGTCATTGAGCAAGAAACTAACCTACTAATATTACTGTGTTAGTGTCAAGTTAATAATAATTGACGAACCGGCACCGAAACGCATTTAATTAGATGCAACCAATGATCTTGAATGGGTTGCTCTTGAGGCTGCATTTAGAAGTCAAATGTGTACAGGTGTGATAGGTAATAGGGTTGGGTTGAAGGACCAAGACATCTTTTGGAAGCCTGTTTTCACGTTTTTAAGAAAAAGGATCGTCTAGTTAACAAACTTCTTCAACCAAATTTTCATTACCCTGCAAGTTTCTCTTGCCCAAGTCAGGAGAAGAAAAACAAACGTGGCTAAATAAAAGAAAGTTCTTTAAGCCATCTGCAATTAGTGATGATGCTATTTGACTAATGTCATTGGTAAGCTGATAAACAAACTTTGAACTTTTAAAGAAAGAGATACCGGTTGAGACTGGAAAGAAACAGTGCAACTGTATGTTAATGTAAACGAAAGTAAGTGGTTTTTTGCAGTACTGCAAAATTACCCGAAGTGATGTCAAATAAACAAGCAATAATCAACGTCCAGTCAAAGGACAATACATAATTTAAGTGACCAATTTTAACCGTATTGTATCCTGTAAATACGACTACCTGTCATGTGTCCTAATATATTCCTTATGCAAACAACTTAGCTTCTGCCGACATATTGTTCGAGCCAGACATGGAGCATATTTTCCAAAAGCATAATGAAAACGCAGCTGTAAATATTTTATACATCCAGTATTCTGATTGTAAATGGATGACTGTGGAAGATAAGGGAGATAAGCAAGAAATTCGAGTTGTACCAGTGCGTGTCACAACGTACGATTAAGTGGTACATCTAAATGTATTAATATTACAAGTTCGAATACAGATCCATACAATTTCTACTGAATAGAAAACCTTTTGATGATACCATGTAGTAGCCTTAATTCTCATGAATATGTTGTAATATGTGAAGGCTGTCTGTGTTTTAGGGTTCCGTGTCTCACTGTGTAAAAATGGAACCTTTATTGGATCACTCTGTTGTTTGTCTGCCTGGCCGACTGTTAACAACCCTTTTCCTCAGGGACAGGTACACTTATCAAGCTAAAATTTATGCCGCGTACTAAGGTGTATGGTTCATTGATGATGTAAAAACTAAGCTCCCAAGTCAATGCAATCAAAAAATACGGTCATTTAGGTCACGTATTTTGATACTCGCAAACTCATTCATCAAAACCTATAGGGTACTTCGCGTTGACCTAGAATAATGAATTTTGGTAAGAAGCAAATTTTTACAATACAAGTAAAGGAAAAATTCGTAAATTGTTAGATTACACTAATTGTATCAATGGAACGTATATTGGAACTCTTCCATTTGGTCCGTGTTTGCATAGAAAAACAACAATGTCAGAAATTGAGTCCGCCTTGATGCAAAACACCTTGTTATTCGTTTATTTCTTTATTTTCCCAAACTAGTTTCGGCGACAAGTATCACCATCATCACTGGGTTTTTTGAATCTAAAACATGCAGAAAATAGCATGGTTATACAAACAGAATGTATATTTTTTGACTTTTTTAGCTATCTGTCTCTCTATTCGTCTGTTAAGACTGATTTTTCTCTGCAACTAGTTGGCGCATTGCGAGCTAACATACCAAAGATGTTCGGGCACACATGCTGTTACTTTTCATCGAAATGTCTTGGCTCAAAATCGTGTAGGGGTTGAACCGCACGTGTTGCATTAAACGCCCTAAATTAGACACTGGTGACCCTTTGGTTAAATTATCTGGCTGATGGCAAGTTTGTGAAATTGCATGAACTTAATATGACATATAATCTACATATACATCTACATTTATACTCCCCAAGCCACCCAACGGTGTGTGGCGGAGGGCACTTTACGCCCCACTGTCATTACCTCCCTTTCCTGTTCCAGTCGCGTATGGTTCGCGGGAAGAACGACTGTCTGAAAGCCTCCGTGCGCGCTCGAATCTCTCTAATTTTACATTCGTGATCTCCTCGGGAGATACAAGTAGGGGGAAGCAATATATTCGATACCTCATCCAGAAACGCACCCTCTCGAAACCTGGACAGCAAGCTACACCGCGATGCAGAACGCCTCTCTTGCGCAGTCTGCCACTTGAGTTTGCTAAACATCTCCGTAACGCTATCACGCTCACCAAATAACCCTGTGACGAAACGCGCCGCTCTTCTTTGGATCTTCTCTATCTCCTCCGTCAACCCGATCTGGTACGGATCCCACACTGATGAGCAATACTCAAGTATAGGTCGAACGAGTGTTTTGAAAGCCACCTCCTTTGTTGATGGACTACATTTTCTAAGGACTCTCCCAATGAATCTCAACCTGGTACCCGTCTTACCAACAATTAATTTTATATGATCATTCCACTTCATATCGTTCCGCACGCATACTCCCAGATATTTTACAGAAGTAACTGCTACCTGTGTTTGTTCCGCTATCATATAATCATACAATAAAGGATCCTTCTTTCTATGTATTCGCAATACATTACATTTGTCTATGTTAAGGGTCAGTTGCCACTCCCTGCACCAAGTGCCTATCCGCTGCAGATCTTCCTGCATTTCGCTACAATTTTCTAATGCTGCAACTTCTCTGTATACTACAGCATCATCCGCGAAAAGCCGCATGGAACTTCCGACACTATCTACTAGGTCATTTATCTATATTGTGAAAAGCAATGGTCCCATAACACTCCCCTGTGGCACGCCAGAGGTTACTTTAACGTCTGTAGACGTCTCTCCATTGATAACAACATGCTGTGTTCTGTTTGCTAAAAACTCTTCAATCCAGCCACACAGCTGGTCTGATATTCCGTAGGCTCTTACTTTGTTTATCAGGCGACAGTGCGGAACTGTATCGAACGCCTTCCGGAAGTCAAGAAAAATAGCATCTACCTGGGAGCCTGAATCTAATATTTTCTGGGTCTCATGAGCAAATAAAGCGAGTTGGGTCTCACACGATCGCTGTTTCCGGAATCCATGTTGATTCCTACATAGTAGATTCTGGGTTTCCAAAAACGACATGATACTCGAGCAAAAAACATGTTCTAAAATTCTACAACAGATCGACCTCAGAGATATAGGTCAATAGTTTTGCGCATCTGCTCTACGACCCTTCTTGAAGACTGGGACTACTTGTGCTCTTTTCCAATCATTTGGAACCTTCCGTTCCTCTAGAGACTTGCGGTACACGGCTGTTAGAAGGGGGGCAAGTTCTTTTGCGTACTCTGTGTAGAGTCGAATTGGTATCCCGTCAGGTCCAGTGGACTTTCCTCTGCTGAGTGATTCCAGTTGCTTTTCTATTCCTTGGACACTTATTTCGATGTCAGCCATTCTTTCGTTTGTGCTAGGGTTTAGAGAGGGAACTGCAGTGCGGTCTTCCTATGTGAAACAGCTTTGGAAAAAGGTGTTTAGTATTTCAGCTTTACGTGTGTCATTCTCTGTTTCAATGCCATCATCATCCCGGAGTGTCTGGATATGCTGTTTCGAGCCACTTACTGATTTAACGTAAGACCAGAACTTCCTAGGATTTTCTGTCAAGTCGGTACTTAGAATTTTACTTTCGAATTCACTGAACGCTTCACGCATAGCCCTCCTTACGTAACTTTGACATCGTTTAGCTTCTGTTTGTCTGAGAGGTTTTGGCTGCGTTTAAATTTGGAGTGAAGCAGTAATAGTAATATCGGGAACTAAATTAACGACCCATAAATGATGTAGGCAACACAGTTGCGATTTGATTAGAATAATATTTATTCAGAAAGCAAACTAATAGCGAAAGTGGTGGTATTTAGAGTTACTGCTACAATCGAGCGCATATCCATTTGACCCAGTTCGATCATTCACAATATCATCGCGAAACACAATACTCCAGCTCGATATTTACACGAAAAGTTAGAGTTCACTCCAGGCGCACGGCTGCTCACCGCTCAGAGACTAAGTCCCGCGATACCATACAACGCGAAATTTTCTAAGTCGTTTCACTTCCTAGTTACCTAACGATCGACCGTCCGCTTCCACGTCTCCCCCAGCACTGTCCCTCTGCCCGTCTCCGACCGCTTCCCCCGCGTGCCGAATATCGTCGCTCAACTGACTGGGGCAGTTCCCTTTCCTGAAGCCGTCCATCTGATTGGCTACAGCTTATTCTACATTATTTTACATTTTAACATATTTAATAATCAAAGCTTGGCCACTTTAGCGGTTTAAATAAAGTGACAATAATATCCATTGCATAATAACGTTAAATTCTTTTACATAAAGCTGATACAATTTCCTTCTTAACTTTGAGTGCCACGGCCAGTAGTCTTACAACAATGTGCTTTCTAATAAATAAATAAACAACAAAAGTAATTATTATGCACTAAACTTCACAACAAAGATTCTATTACCTAATGATTCAATAAGGTGTGATGCTGTCATCGTTCAAAGTGTTTTGCGTGGGGGAAATGATGATCGGAAGCTCAACTGAAAATCCTCGTTAAGATCGACCAAAGCGTTCAGATTTTAGCATTCAGGTCTTTGTTACAAAACTTGTTAATTTCGCTTTAACGATAAATCCTAAACTATTATAGATATGATCAATATTCAAGTTTTATTGGGATCACCATAAAAATTTATGAAGGATGGTAAATTAAAATTACTGTGGCTTCATTCCCTAAATTACTGCAGAAATAAATAGTTTTCATAAATGTTTCCCTTTATGGCCGATCTTAGGTCCGCCATATTTAACACTGTTACATCTCCCTGGCACACAAACGCCTTCTACTGGGTTTCCCTATGACGTAGGTTCTCGTCTGTCTCACTCGCACACTACAGCATTTAGACCTCAATAGACAATAGATGCCTGTGAGTTTCCCCATCTCGTGGTGTATCTGCGCCCTTTGTGGCATCCGGTCCTGGACGACAGGGTTCGTTTCACAGTTCCAGAAGGCTGACTCTTTTGGCCATATACTTAAATGAGAGCGAAATGCTCGTTAACTCACAGCATCAAGTTCAAATTTATGTCACATGTTAAGATATGGTCCCTTGACAGCGTAAAAGTTCTAAGTTAATACGATGAAAGGCTCAGCCATTTGTGTCACATATCTTGAAACTCGCAAACACACTCATCAGAACCTATAATTTGCTTCCCGTTGATCTACAATCACGAAACTCGGCAAGACGCGGAGTTTCACAGTGCAACCAATTAAAAAATCTGAAACTTGTTAAACTGTAATTATGTCACATACAAAATATCTTTTTGTCATTTGAACATATACACTGAGGTAACAAGTAATTGAATAGCTTATAATATCGTGTCGGACCTCCTTTTGCAGCGTCTCGACGTGGCACGGGCTCAACAAGTCGTTGGAAGTCCCCTGAAGAAATATTGAGCCACCCTACCAATACAACGGACCACAATCGTGGAAGTGTTGCCGGTGCAGGACTTGTGCACGGGGCCGGCCGGTGTGGTCGAGCGGTTCTAGGCTCTACAGTTTGGAACCGCGCGACCGCTACGGTCGCAGGTTCGAATCCTGCCTCGGGCATGGATGTGTGTGATGTCCTTAGGTTAGTTAGGTTTAAGTAGTTCTAAGTTCTAGGGGACTGATGACCTCAGATGTTAAGTCCCATAGTGCTCAGAGCCATTTGAACCATTTGAACTTGTGCACGAAGTGACTTCTCAATTATGTCCCGTAAATGTTCGATAGGATTCGTGTCGGGCGATCTGGGCGGCCATATCATTCGCTCGAATTGGCCAGAACGTTCTTCAAACCAGTAGTGAACAACTATGACCCAGTGACATGGCGCATCCTTGTTTGGGAACACGAAGTCTATGAATGGCTGCAAATTGTCTTCAAGTAGCCGAACATAAACATTTCCAGTCAATGATCGGTTCAGTTTGACTAGAGGACCCAGTTCATTCTATGTAAACACATCGTACACGATTATGGAGCGACCACCTACATGTACAGTGTCTTGCTGATAACTTGGGTCCACGTCTTCGTCGAGTCTGCGCCACACTCTCACACTGTCATCAGCTCGTACCAACTGCAATGCCACAGTTTCGCATTCCTCTACAATCCAATCAATATGATCACGAGCCCAAGGGTGGCGCTGCAGGCGACATCGTATTGTTAGGAAAGGCACTCTCTTAGGTCGTCTGTTGCCATAGTTCATTAAAGTCATATTTCGCTTCACTGTCATGAAGGGTACTTTCGTCGTACGTCCCACATTGATTTTTGCGGTTACTTCAAGCAGTGTTGCTTGTCTGTTAGCACTGATAACTCTACACAAACGCCGCTACACTTGGTCGTTAAGTGAAGGCCGCCGGCCATTGCATTGTCCGTGGTGAGAGATAACGCCTAAAATTTTCTGTCCTCAGCATACTCCTGATACTGAGGGTCTCGGAACACTGCATTCCCTAACGATTTACAACTACCACTCCGGGTTTAGAATGTGTTGATTCCCGTAGTGCGGCCATAATCACGTCGGAAATCAAATCAGACCAAACGTAAAAGGCGTAATCCTAAGACAGAGAAAGATAACGATAAATGCGAAGACAACGATTTAGGGCTAAATGATCTGTTTTATGAATGTGAGACAAAAGAATGTGAATGTTAATACAATGAAAGATTCTATGTGCCAAAAGAAGGCTCGGGAGGGTGGAGCTTAATTTGGTGGAGTTAGATGGTATATAAAATTCTAGAGGTACTATCCAGCGGTAACGATTATAGTGATGAAGGTGATGATGTTTCAGGTGATATTGTGACGGAAAAAGTTGTTAAGGAGGTTAATGAGGATGGCATGGGCGTTAGTCTCGTCAGCTGTTGGTGAATTTGTATGTGTATCTCTGGATATTGGTGAATCATTTTTGAAGAAAGGTAGTAATGATGTTTTATGTGCAAAAGTTACAAAAGTTGAAGCTGCTGATATTGATACTTCAGAGGAGGGAATCTGTGCATATCTTTCTACTAATGGAGGTGAACCCGAAAGTCTGGATGGATCTGGGGATCTTGAATATTTGTTTGAGAATGAATGTGGATCTGAATTTGATGTGCGATCTGAAATTAATGTGGTGCAGGAGCGTGTAGGAGAGGAAAACGTATTATGCTCAGGTTTTAATCAAACGGCAGCGGAATTTAATGGTACTGTTGATTCTGAAATCGCGCGATGCTGTAGTTATAATTTATGTGATGTAACGGCAGAGGATGGTGAAACTATGAACAGTTCTTATATTGGTGGTTTTTCGACGCAGGTAAATGAGGTTTTATGTAACGAGGTGTATGATGTATCAGCGGCTGTTGAAAGTGCTGTTTGTGAAGGTGTTTGTAATGATGTGGAAGTAAAAAGTAATGCTTTATTTCATGATGAAGATGTTGTAGCTACTAATATCGATAATTTTGAGGGAGACCACAGTGAGTTTGATTCTAATATAGAAAATGATATTTGGACAGAATGATATCTTAAGGAGGAATGTGATTTTACTGTAACTGATTGGCGATTGTACGGTAAAACATTGCTATCGTTATTGCCTTATTTGTGGACTCAAGAGAAGTTTAAGATAGCGAGAGGTCTAGTGAAGGTGGGGTGAAAGAAGCATTTAATGAATTATTTTGGGACAAATACGAAATTGAGGGGTGGATCTAACAGGATATGTGTATTCTAGAGATGGAAGAGAAGGCACGAGACATAGCGAATGATTTATTGGGGGAGCAGCGATTGGAGTGAAAAGAAATGATTAATGTTCAGCCTATCATAGAAATTAAAGTAAATGATGAGAAAGTAGATGCACTGCTCAATTCTGGAAGTAATGTGTCGGCAGTGTCGGAGGGTTTTGTACATAGAATAAAGAATAAGAAATTAGTATTACTACCTGTAAACAGTGTAAAAATTAAAATGACAGTTGGTGGCATAAGTTAGCCGATAAGGCAAGAAGTGCTCTTGGAATTCAAGTGCGAGGAGATCATTTTAGTATAGGTGCTGGGAACAGATTGTGCGTCACTCTGTGGGAAGGTGCTTGGATTTTGAAACTGAGGGTGAAAAAAGGAAAGTAAAATTTAAGAATCTTTTGACGGGGGACAACCAGATTGCGCACACCATAATTACACATGGTTGGGGTGAAGAGAATGATATGTGTGACAAGATACAGGAAACGGTAGAAGCAGTCGGGGGTATATCGGAGGTAGAGAAAGAAGAGGACATATTTTCTGATCGTCTCAGTAAAGTAATAGACTTCGAATACTCCATTAAAGTGAAGCCACACGAGCCGATTAAGCGCAAGTCTTTTGTAATTCCTATTGCTGATCGGGAAGCCGCTAGGGCCAGGTTAAGGTAAGTGTTAGAATGAGATATTATAGAGCAGTGTAGGATCGATTATTGTAATCCCATTGTAATTGTAAAGAAAAAAGACAAATTGGTTAGAATCGTGTTGGACACACGTGAGATAAATAAGGTAATTGTGAGAGAACTCGACCAGCCTGGTAATATGGAGGAACTGTTGCAACACTTCAGGAACGTAAAATTGATGTGTAGTGTTGACTTGACCTCGGGATTTTGGCAAATCCCATTGGCAGAAGAAAGCAGACATTACACAGCTTTCTTATTCGAAGGACGAAGCTACCGGTTTCAGGTTGCACCGTTCAGCCTCATGATTTCAGTGGCAGTATTTGTGAGAGCGATAAGTCATATCTTAGGATAACTTTTAATGAGCAAGTTGGTGACCTATGTGGACGACATTTTAATAGCGAAGGAATCCTAGTACGAACATTGTAAATTGCTGGAGAAAGTGCTTGTGGTCTTAAGACGAGGAGGAATGACGTAAAAATATTACCAGATGCGAATTTATCCGAGCGGAAATTCAGTTTCTAGGACACACTCTTACATCTGAGGGAATTTTACCGAGTATTGAGAAACTAAAATCAATCACGGACTGTAAAATGCCAACCAACAGAAAGCAATTAAAATCATACCTCGGATTATGTGGGTTTCATCGAAAATTCTTGGAGGATGGAGGAATGAATAACCCAAATTTATGTAAATTATTAAAGAAAACCGCATCATGGAAATGGACAGAGGAATGTGAAAAGGAATTTCAGAACATAAAGGCTAAACTGGGTGCGAGCAAGATGCTCTATTATCCCGACATGACACTTCCGTTCTGTTTGTCATCGGACAGTTCAGATTATGAGATAGGCTGCGAAATCTTCCAAGAAAAACAAATAGACGGGAAGATAGAACATCGGAGTGTGGCTTTCGCCAGCCGCATGCTCAATAAACACGAACGCGGATACAGCATATCAGAGAAGGAGCTGCTTGCAGTCATGTAAGGATTCAAAAAGTTCCGTATGTTATTGATAGGTAGAGAGGTAACAGTGCTATCCGACCATTAGGCCCTTAGCTTTCTGCAAGACTGTAGAATACTAAACGACCGTTTGATGCGTTGGGCAATGTTTCTGCAGCAATTTAGTTACCAGTTACGCTACATTAAAGGGACCGAGAATTGTATTTTCGATGCTCTGTCGCGGCTGCCCGTTGGAGAGGAGGACAATGAAGGTGGGGAGACAAAGAACGAATTTCAGCTGCTGTACATGAAAGGCGTACCGGGGAAAATCCACGAGGGGTAGCCGCGCGCGGTCTAGGGCGCACGTCACGGTCCGTGCTCCTCCCCCCCCCCCCCCCTCCCCGTCGGAGTTTCAAGTCCTCCCTAGGGCATGGGGGTGTGTGTTGTCCATAGCTTAAGTTAGATTAAGTAGTGTGTAGGCTTAGGAACCAGGGACCTCAGCAGTTTGGTCCCATAAGACCTTACCACAAATTTCCAATTTCAGGGGGAAAAGGAAATTCGTGCGGTCTGCAAGGATATGTGAGGACCGCAAAACGATGACCCTGAACTGAAGAACATCAAAATCAACTTTGAAAGCAAGGGCTACGAAAAAATGCCCCGATTTTCTAGATCCACAAGGATGTGCTGTTTCGCAGAAGAGACGAGAAATCGGTTCACTGTAGACTGTGCTTCCCAGAAAAGTATGTGGAACAGCTGATAGATTACGTCCATGTAAGTCACGGTGATTACGGGGCCCAGAAGTGCACGGAACTTATAGAGCAATACATCCGCATTAATAACCTCGCCCGATGAGTACGCACACAGCTGGCTGCCTGTGATCGATGTCAGCGAGTAAAATACCGCACTACAACCCACCAAGGAGAAATGCAAAGTATAATACCGACCAAGGTAAGAGAGTTACTGGCGGTTGGCAATTTTGGTCCACTGCCCACAGGATGTGGCGGTATGAAGTACATATTTGTAGTTGTAGACCTCTTTTCAAAATTTATTAAACTTTATCCGATACGGAAAGCTAACAGCAAAACGCTGATAGCGTAGTTAGAAAAGGATATCTTTAAAAACGTAATCAAACCAGAAAGGCTGTTATCTGACAACGGATCTCAGTTTACATCAAACGTTTGGAACAAATTTATAAACGACCAGGATATAAAATAAAACACATTAAAATATCCATGTACCACCCGGCGAGTACCCCTTGCGAGCAGTATGTGCGAGAAGTTGGACGACTGTGTCGGACTTACGCGAGTGATAGACACTCAAAGTGGATGGAATACGTACGTTCATTTGAGGACGTTCTAAACAGCGTGAAAAGTAATGCAACTGAATATTCGCCCTTGGAGTGATGAAGGGTGTCAAACCGAAATTTCTGTTAACGGAAACTGTGGAGTTCCCGCATCGCCTGGCTGAGTCGGCCGCTTAGAGGGTGCAGGCGGTAAAATCCCGTATGGAGAAGTTGGCAGCGGAAAGGAAGAAACGGCATAATGGGCGGTACAAACCAATTAAATATAAAATAGGAGACAAAGTCCTAGTACGTACGAAAGAAAAGTCCAGTGAAGTGGATGGAGAAATAAAAAAGTTCTTTGAGCTGTACTATGGGCCATTTGTAGTGGTAGAAAGTCCGCACCCTCAAGCTTGCCGACTCAAATACACTGTTTCAGGAAAACTTTTTTGATTAGCTCTTATTGTGATGGATAAACTACGTGAATAACAAGACTTAATTTACATAAAAGTCACCAACAAATTAAAACCGATGAGTAATTCAAGTATGACGCTAGTTTTCAGTATTCGCCGTAGACTGAAAGTAAACTCTGAATGGGTGTATGGGAATGATGAGGGCCTTATCATTTGGCCATGTTAATAACGGCTTTTGAGCTTGCGAAATCTGTACTCTGTTAGTCTTATGCTGTGAAAGTAAGGTTCAAATCTATTTGGCCGTCTACCTTCAGGTTTGTTATAGTTTTCTGATATGTTTTCAAGCGAATAATAAGAAGGTTTCATTTCAACAGACTACAACCGATTATTTTCCCCGTCTTGTCTAACTTAATAAGTGGTCCCTATTCAGTGAACATGCTGTTGACGAAACGATAAACTCTAACTGTCCATTTTTATTTGAACCAAAAATAATAGACTTACTTCTACTATAATATTCATTTAAAAATGACAATACTTTCTTAACTCAAACCAATGAACAACCTTTATTATAGATGCTCTTTGTACTTTCTGTTTTCAGATATAGAAACTAACAATCCACATCGAAATAAAAAAAAAATCCTCATCATTTGGCACAATAGCCGATCTTTTAAAACGACCAGTTCGATAGATCAACAGACCACGATTATGACTGGAAGCTGGTGCTGTGATCTACGTCGATTTTATGCCCGAAAATATGCTGTTCGACCAAACCAGATAGTTTTAGTAACGGCTACTATTGCAAATCGTGATTTCTGAATAATATTCAAGTCATATTTAAATAAAATTAAATTAAAATAATGAGAGCAAAAAAAAAAAAAAAAAAATTCATTGGCTCAAAAGTGTGTCTTCATAGTTATCGTCAATGAGTGTACATATCTTCAGAAAATATAGATTATATGTTCACTTGGTGTTGTAATGAATACGAATTTCATATTCATACGTCTTTTAAAAGTATACCCTCACAAGAATAATATAAATTTCCAGTTACGGCTGTACTCATACGACGAACGTATTTGGATGAAATACAAACAAAATTAGTGTTATTAAAAGAAGGAATAACATGTTATATGGAAATGAGCGTTTGGCGTCATTGGCCAGGAGGCCCCTTACGGGGCAGGTCCGGCCGCCTTGGTGCAGGTCTTATTACATTCGACACCATATTGGGCGACCTGCGAGCCGGATGGGGATGAAATTATGATGAACACAACACAACACCCAGTCCCTGAGCTGAGAAAATCCCCGACCCGGCCGGGAATCGAACTCAGGCCCGTAGGACGGCAATCCTGCAGGCTGACCACTCAGCTATCGAGGCGGACACATGTTCTATACTACTAGGTGAAAGAGAGGAGTATACTGTGGAAACCTTAATTCGTCCTGTTATGAAGTAGACGATTGCTTGGTGGTCCGATGAACACATAAATACAGGGTTTTTCGCAATTCCTATTACAGGCTTCTAGGGAGCGTAGAGGGCACTTCGTAAATAAAGTTTTGATAAGGTTCTCATGACTGGATGTAAAGAAGGTTTGCTTAATGAGTCGCTTTCAAGTCTCACTCTTCACGGCAGGCAAATAAGGAACGACAGTGAGCTCTGGCCTGTGTGCTGCACAGGAGCCCACAGGCCGGACAGAGTTTCGAATATTCGTCGTCGGGTTCTCTTCTATGTGACTAAGAACGCCCTTTTCAAAGTCGAGAGTGCGGCGCGCACCCGTGGAGCACCCCAGTCAGCCCTTATAGTGTCGAAGCGCTAGTTTCCCGCAATCGTTGATGTTGTCGGACCAAAATGGTATGTGATGTCATAATTACAACATGAATTGAAAGCGGCGCCTTCTCAGTTTTTGCATGTATCGAGAAGCGGGAAATTTGAAAGTGATCCGACTTTCGTATTTATTCTGTATTGAGATGGTATGTCCCCAGGCATGGGTTTCTTATGAAATATTTGAGAAGGATGTCCCCTCTACCCCCGCTAGAAGCCTGTAATAGGATTTGTGAAACACCCTCTATATATTCATCCCTCTGCCGACTATCGCTGCTTCTATCCATACGTTCGCAAAGTTCGTAGTGCATGCGATGTTTGACATACCAGTGTGCTTTGCTCAAGGGACGAGAGGAAGCGGGACGTAGCCAGATAAGCTAAGAGAGCAGAATAGGGCACGGCTGCGGGACAGGCTGGCGAGGTATTAAACGAATGTGAGACACAGGGCAATCTACACTCCTGGAAATTGAAATAAGAACACCGTGAATTCATTGTCCCAGGAAGGGGAAACTTTATTGACACATTCCTGGGGTCAGATACATCACATGATCACACTGACAGAACCGCAGGCACATAGACACAGGCAACAGAGCATGCACAATGTCGGCACTAGTACAGTGTATATCCACCTTTCGCAGCAATGCAGGCTGCTATTCTCCCATGGAGACGATCGTAGAGATGCTGGATGTAGTCCTGTGGAACGGCTTGGCATGCCATTTCCACCTGGCGCCTCAGTTGGACCAGCGTTCGTGCTGGACGTGCAGACCGCGTGAGACGACGCTTCATCCAGTCCCAAACATGCTCAATGGGGGACAGATCCGGAGATTTTGCTGGCCAGGGTAGTTGACTTACACCTTCTAGAGCACGTTGGGTGGCACGGGATACATGCGGACGTGCATTGTCCTGTTGGAACAGCAAGTTACCTTGCCGGTCTAGGAATGGTAGAACGATGGGTTCGATGACGGTTTGGATGTACCGTGCACTATTCAGTGTCCCCTCGACGATCACCAGTGGTGTACGGCCAGTGTAGGAGATCGCTCCCCACACCATGATGCCGGGTGTTGGCCCTGTGTGCCTCGGTCGTATGCAGTCCTGATTGTGGCGCTCACCTGCACGGCGCCAAACACGCATACGACCATCATTGGCACCAAGGCAGAAGCGACTCTCATCGCTGAAGACGACACGTCTCCATTCGTCCCTCCATTCACGCCTGTCGCGACACCACCGGAGGCGGGCTGCACGATGTTGGGGCGTGAGCGGAAGACGGCCTAACGGTGTGCGGGACCGTAGCCCAGCTTCATGGAGACGGTTGCGAATGGTCCTCGCCGATACCCCAGGAGCAACAGTGTCCCTAATTTGCTGGGAAGTGGCGGTGCGGTCCCCTACGGCACTGCGTAGGATCCTACGGTCTTGGCGTGCATCCGTGCGTCGCTGCGGTCCGGTCCCAGGTCGACGGGCACGTGCACCTTCCGCCGACCACTGGCGACAACATCGATGTACTGTGGAGACCTCACGCCCCACGTGTTGAGCAATTCGGCGGTACGTCCACCCGGCCTCCCGCATGCCCACTATACGCCCTCCCTCAAAGTCCGTCAACTGCACATACGGTTCACGTCCACGCTGTCGCGGCATGCTACCAGTGTTAAAGACTGCGATGGAGCTCCGTATGCCACGGCAAACTGGCTGACACTGACGGCGGCGGTGCACAAATGCTGCGCAGCTAGCGCCATTCGACGGCCAACACCGCGGTTCCTGGTGTGTCCGCTGTGCCGTGCGTGTGATCATTGCTTGTACAGCCCTCTCGCAGTGTCCGGAGCAAGTATGGTGGGTCTGACACACCGGTGTCAATGTGTTCTTTTTTCCATTTCCAGGAGTGTACTTGGTACTCAAACTTAGTGATACTTGCAAATGAAAATTAGTGCATATATAAGCAAGCCACAGTGAGCTCATTAAACCGTGAACTGGTTAGCTTATTTTTGAGAGTACTTTCAATATCACGCAACCTCTTAGCACAACGGTTCCGTAAGAGATCATTCTATAACGTGCGCACCACTTACTAAGACGCGTGACTTTGATTGGACTAATTAATTCTATCATCTCCTCAGAGTACAAAATTTATTTGTTAGTGTCCAGGAGACAGTGTTTGATTTTTAAGCTAACTTGGGCATCCATGTCGTCTAACTTCTGTATCCCTATAATCAATGATTTCGATTTCAGTAACTTTTGGTATTTCTATACGACAAAGTAAATTAGAAAGGTTAAAAATGGTAATATAAGGGGCGATCTAAAAGTTTCCATCCGAAACCGTAGAGCCCAGAATCGGTATGCTAATCATACAAAATCGTCGTGAGAATTGAGGGAATCATTCCATCGACGAACCATGTCTGGCTGCGTAATAAGTTCATAACTATCTGGTGCATATCCTCGTCCAAAAGGATTCTTCAACCCTTTAAGGCCTTTTTTAAGGGACCGAAGGAGTGATAATCGCATGGGGTGAGATAAGGCCTATACGGCGGTTGCTTGAGAATCTCCCACTTGTGTTGGAGTAATTTCTGCGTTACGACATTAACAATATAGGGACGTGCATTATCAAGAAGCAGCAGCACCCCTTGTCGCATGCCGGTCTTCGACAGACATGCTGTCCCATACCGGTGATTGTCCTTCGGCAGCCAAGAAAAAAAAAAAAACAGCATTTGATAATAACGTCGCCATAGTCCACGTTTCCGCATTTATCGCACGCACGTCGAAAAGACACGAATGCCGCATTCAGCCCTGCCTACATGTCGGTGCTTATATACCCACATCGGAATCTCACTACGTTGCATACACACTGCAGAAACGCCCTCATATGTGTGGTGGATGGATGGGGAGGGTTTAAGGGCACACGACGGCAAGGTCTTCAGCGCCCGCTCAGTAACCGATTGAGACGGGTGTCAAGAAAAGACTCAGAACAGTAAGATAAAACAGAACGTAAAACACAGGTAACAAGCTTGGAAAAATGTGTGCCCACCCTCACCGAAGCCTGGGACGAAGCATACCGCCAGCAGTAAAACATGGACAACCCAGGAAGAAAGTGGTAGAGAGAGCTAAAACAATATAGCAATTGGAAGTCGCTGACCGCAAGGAAAAAAGGGAGGAGCCAGCGACTCTGCAATACATTAAAACCTCCAGCCTTAAAGTTTAGGCCAGGGTCCAGACACCTCACAAAACTTTAAAACCCTAGACACACACGTCTCATCATTAGCTAAAACACAGGGCAGATCCCCATCAAACTTGTGCTTCTGCCCTTGCATCACGGTATGAAATGCAGTCTGTTAAAATGTGCCGGACAGAGATGTGCACACCACAAGCATCGCAAAACGGGGGATCCTCCCGCCGTCATAGAAAGCTATGTGTGAGAGGACAGTGCCCAATCCGAAGACGCGTGAGGGTCACTTCTTCCCGTCTGAGCACCCGGCAGGAGGTACGCCACGGCCGAATGTTGGCTTCACCAATCGCAGTTTATTGGCCGTCACCGCTAGCCATTCTTCCTCCCACAACTCCATGCACTTCTTGTGGAGTGCAGAAATGACAGATTGTAAGGGAATAGGACACTAGACCACATCCTGATCTCTGCAGGCGTCCTTGGCAGCCCGATCGGCCTGTTCATTGCCCCATATTCCTACGTGGCCAGCAGAAGGACATCTCATTACTCCACCGTTGTTCATATATCAGCTGGACCATCTCCTCAGTTGGGTACAGGTTCTGAAATGATTGTAAGGCACTAAGAGAATCGGGGCAGAGGAGAAATCGATTGCCCCGAACATAGGGAAACGATTTATGTTTCTTATATTTTCCTGTCGAACTTGGCCAAGTTTTATTTGATGATCGCTGCAAAGATTTGGGGTATAAAAACATAAAATGATGCGAAGTTTCATCAAAAAAATAAAAGGACATAATGCCACAAATTTCTACCTCAGCGGCCATCGAAAAGTGTCAGCATTGTACCTCTCTTGTTGTCACCTACATAAAAATGCTAATCTGGACAATGCAAACGTAATCAACTTGTCTGACGCCTGTTTTGTAAGCCACGGCGCGACGGCTTAACGTTAATTGTACGAGTGGGCACGTGTTGTTTAGCGCCTGCCGGGTAGGCCGCCCGCGACGCAGCTGAGCGGCAGGCGCCCGCCTAAGCGCAGTTTTGTGCGGTATTTACGCGCCGGCCCAGCCCGGTGGCGGGCGTAAACGCGACCTGCCCGCCGCCGTCGCCTCATTCGCCGCCCTCGCGCGCAATTCCGACTCACCTCCTGATCCCAGCAGAAAAGTATTCGTCTCTATTCCGTTTTCAGCACCCTCCGAGGAAACATTCTCCGCGAAATAGTAATGCATTTCCGCCGCAGGAAGTTCCGTTATATCTGTATTGTTACTGAGGCAGCTACTGCGCGGGACATTTAGCGTGGTTAAGGTGGCGATATTTTACTCGGGATTGCCGCCGTGGAGAGAGAGAAAGGCTCGGGGAAGGGCGACCGAGGAAAAGAAGGAGCCGGGAGAAGACGATGGAAGGGATCGCGCGGTGGCGGCGGCGCGGGGAGACTTAGCGCTCCCAAAACTCCAATACCGCTCGGCACCCCCACCTCGCCTACACCGCCCCCACCCTCTCCACCCCGCACCCTCTACCCCACCCCTCACCACTCTCTCTCGCGCCGAGGCCTTCGAACCAATTCCACAATCCATTTTGCCGGCGGCGCCGCACCTGCCCGACTCCCGGATAATCTTTTCCTATTTTAGCCCCAACAGTAAACCACTTTTATTTGACGTTTAGTGCGAATATTGCTAACAAAAGAGGTGATGACGGTGGAAGGGGAGGGACCGAGATTTTCCGGGGATCCTCGGACGGAAGGAGCGGGGAGTGTAACAAGCGAGGCGATGCGGTGCAAGTCTGCGGGCTCGCGTGGAAGCCGGGGAACAAGCGCGAAAGAAAGGGCGCCGTCAGCCGGAGAGGGCCCAGAGATTTACTGCATAACTTCGATTTGAGGTAAACTAAGGGCGAGAGGAAAGTTTCGTCTCATTGTCTGCGCCGTTGCCCGGAATTGGTAGGCAGCCCGTACTACGACGCTGCATATATTTCGCGAGGACCTCGCCTTTCTCAGACGAAACTTCCGACTTCGGAAATTCTAGTCTGCTTATCGACCATTCTCATTTCAAGGTAAGTGCTGCTAAGTTGTCGGTTGTTCGTTCAATCACAGCCAACAAATCAGTACATTCTGCAGTTACCGAGTACTACTACGTGATGTTAATTTTCCTTGTTCACTTTGTTCCTGCAGTCATTATGAAAAAAATCACTTTAAAAGGTAACAATAAATTCTAAATCGACGAAAGGATTTAAATATCACGGTACGAGCGTGAATTCGTTCTCGATAGCTCATTCTAAAGTTGTTTCTTGAGATTGTGTGTTATGCTTGAGGTTGTGATGGGAGCGCTTGAGACGAGGGGACTTCAAACCGTGACTTACATATCATTATGCCAGGTCAAGTAACTTTTATTGATTGTAATGCTACAAATCACAATGACACAATATGTAACACTATTTTTCAACGTACCAAATCTGTAAGAAAGTGGTCGGAACGGCCTAGCTATCGTTCAGTTCCTCGACGATAGAAATCCTCTCTTTGGTCACGGAGCCATTCGAGAACGGCCGTATGAACATTATTGTAGTTGGAAACTTCTTTCCCTACAGATGTTTTTTTTTTTTTTACCTGGCCGAACAGATGGAAATCGCATGGGGCAAGAGATTCCTTCCTTCCAGATAAGCATCACCAGCGTCTATGTGGCTTCGGTAAAATTGTTGGCACCATTTCATTACGGCTGGAGGCGACATTGCGTTTAGTCTGTATACCGCCAGAAGTTCACGGTGAATCTGAGTGCAGTTCAGACGTTTTGCCCCAGGAGTCGTACTGTCCCGTGTACGTCAATTCTGGATTGCGTTTCCAGGTGCCACGCCGTTTCACTTTCACATTATGATACACCTGGAACTTTCTGGCTGATTAAAACTGTGTGAAGGACCGAGACTCAAACTGGAAACTTTTGCCCTTCGCGGGCAAGTGCTCTATTAATTGGACAGTGTTATGCATCACTAGACCAAGCGTCCCAAAATGTTGTGAGTGAGATATACGAGCGTAAAATTTCCATCCCTTAAAAATGTATTTATTGTTGAATTTTCACAAATTTTTGTACCGAAGAACGGTTGTTATTGTTTCACTTAGTAGTGGAACCTCAACGTAATTAAATTCTAAAAAACACGAAAAATTAACAAAAGTTCCCGTTAGACTACTTGTGCTGTATTGCCACATTTGAGCTTTCGTTATACGTCAACAGACTAAAAGATATAAAAGACCTTTCGTCTCATTATGTATAACTGAACATTGAATTAGGACTAATGTAACAACAAAGTATTAGTAAGCCACATGCCTTTCACGGTCTGAAACAACTGGATGAGTTCACTGTCTTGGAAACGAAGCCCAAATAAATAGCAAATTATGTTTTGTAAGCTAAACATTGTTGAAAAACATGCTGAAAGTAACAAAACTGCAGTTATTGTAGCATGGACGTATCTTTGATTGCTGTGAAACACAAAACTATTGCAACAGTACAAATAACGTTAAAGATTTATATTTAGGGAATTTCTTAATGTGTTCAGTTACCTCTTGTACGTGGGTATCATAAATTTCATTTTCTCCAACTTCTAGTCCACGACAATAAGGAACTAATTCAGGGAGTTTATAATGTTGCAACGTGTTATCCACATTTCAACTTTATATCCTCAACGTCTATAAAAAGAACGTTTTACATACAACCACCCCATATAGTTCTTATAACCTACTAACCTTTCTTTTGTTTGATGTTGTCACTCTTTTTCCGTTTTGTTTCAAACTGAGAAACCATTGGCAAAACAACACACAATACTATAAAAATTCGTCACATTCTTTCCTAGCATTGTACTCTCCTACTTTTTCACACATTTTCAGGGGCAGAGGTAATGTCGGAACTCTTTACCTTCTTTGAAGTCTTTGCTCAAAACATGTATGGATGAAACATTTTTTCCTAGTCTCCCTGTCTGGCTTTCCGTGCCTTTTTGGCCTCCCTTGCAATAAACGATTTCTATCTGCTTTGTGAATGTATTTTGTTCATCATTAGGAGAAACATCTTGCTGTGGGATCTCTTCATTTGCGTTTATTTGCGTTTCATCATTGTCAGCATGGTTACTGACAAACCTGCAGTTCTCATCTCCATTACAAGTTACAGACCCATCATCGGTTTCCTTACCCACCACACACTTGAGATTAAATCGACGTTACGGTTATTTTTTTTCAGAGAAGGCTCATTGGTTAGAATTTCCGCGCTTGACAATGTATGTTCTCTCTTAATAAAGGAAGAAGCTTTTTGACTTTTCGTTTAGGTCTTTTAGGAGTAGTTTTGAGATTACTTACGTTTTCGTACCTTCAAAGCTCCATATCCATTCGATATCCTTATTAGAATTTCGATAATACGCTGTGTCCATGTTTTGAAAGCATCTACGTATTAGATCCATAAACACTTCACAGCTCACAGAGCAAGGTAAGAGGCATTTTGCTTGGTCTCAGTGTTGCCACTTGTTCCGTTTGCCACCATTAGACCAGGGGCTGGTTAGCGGCGTTTGGTGTATTGTGCAAGATAACAATTTGGATTGTGGCTTGTGGATTTGTGATGTAAAATTGAAAAGCAAACTTAGGTGAAGCCGCACTTAGTCTTTTCCAATATTTCATAGCAACCGTTGCTACGACGACAACGGTGTCTTTGTTTTTCAAATAGGTTATGTTGTTTCCTAACATTATACACTCACATCAGAAAGTTTAAAGAAACGGCGCTTGGTCTGGTGATGCATAACACGGTCCAACTGTAAGTCTGAAAGGAGGGAGATGAGATTCTGGGCGAAGTGAACCTGTGAGGATGGGTCGCAAGTTGTGCTTGGATAGCAGTCTGCCTTCGGCGGTGCTGCGGCACGAACGTCTGTTTATGTACTCCTAGCTCACTCATTTGTTACATAGTTTAATTCTTACTTTATTTGCGTGTGTTTGGTACTTGAATTGTTTAATTCATAAATTTCGGGCGTATTATAGTATTTGAGAGTTGTAGCATCGCGTTTTAGTACCTGAATAGTGTAAAATCGCGTAGTCTCCTTCCGCCGCCGAGCAGTGTCAGCAGTGCGCAAATAGCAGCATTACTGCATTAATTAGGCAATCTTGTATTTTAATAACCGTTTAAATTTTGTGTCAATTGGTTTGCGCTCTCTGTAGATTAGTTCAGACTTTATTTGCACAATAGTTTTTAGCATGGATAGGGACTGCAACTGCTGTGTTCGGATGCAGGCTGAGTTGGCATCCCTTCGCTCCCAGCTTCAGGCAGTGTTGGCTTCGGTCACACAGCTTGAGGCTGTTGCCAATGGGCATCACTGTGGGGTTCCGGATGGGGGTTTGTCGGGGACGGCCAGCTCGTCCCACGCATCCCCCGATCGGACTACGACTGTGGTTGCCCGGGATACTGCCCGCATTGAGGCTGATCCCTCAACTGTGGTAGAGTGGGAGGTCGTCTCAAGGTGTGGCAGGGGGCGAAAGACATTCCGGAGGGCTGAACGGAAGGCCTCTCCAGTTTGTCTGACGAACCGGTTTCAGGCTCTGTCTCAGGCTGATACTGATCTTCGGCCTGACATGGCTGCTTGTCCTGTTCCAGAGGTTGCCCCTCAGTCTGCAAGATCCGGGCGGTCGCAGAGGGTGGGCTTACTGGTAGTCGGGAGCTCCAACGTCAGGCGCGTAATGGGGCCCCTTAGGGATATGCCAGCAAGAGAGGGGATGAAAACCAACGTGCACTCCGTGTGCATACCGGGGGGAGTCATTCCAGATGTGGAAAGGGTCCTTCCGGATGCCATGAAAGGTACAGGGTGCACCCATCTGCAGGTGGTCGCTCATGTCGGCACCAATGATGTGTGTCGCTATGGATCCGAGGAAATCCTCTCTGGCTTCCGGCGGCTATCTGATTTGGTGAAGACTGCCAGTCTCGCTAGCGAGATGAAAGCAGAGCTCACCATCTGCAGCATCGTCGACAGGACTGACTGCGGACCTTTGGTACAGAGCCGAGTGGAGGGTCTGAATCAGAGGCTGAGACGGTTCTGCGACCGTGTGGGCCGCAGATTCCTCGACTTGCGCCATAGGGTGGTGGGGTTTCGGGTTCCGCTGGATAGGTCAGGAGTCCACTAAACGCAACAAGCGGCTACACGGGTAGCAGGGGTTGTGTGGCGTGGGCTGGGCGGTTTTTTAGGTTAGATGGCCTCGGGCAAGTACAGAAAGAGCAACAGCCTCAACGGGTGCGGGACAAAGTCAGGACATGCGAGGACCAAGCAGCAATCGGTATTGTAATTGTAAACTGTCGAAGCTGCGTTGGTAAAGTACCGGAACTTCAAGCGCTGATAGAAAGCACCGAAGCTGAAATCGTTATAGGTACAGAAAGCTGGCTGAAGCCAGAGATAAATTCTGCCGAAATTTTTACAAAGGTACAGACGGTGTTTAGAAAGGATAGATAGCATGCAACCGGTGGTGGAGTGTTCGTCGCTGTTAGTAGTAGCTTATCCTGTAGTGAAGTAGAAGTGGATAGTTCCTGTGAATTATTATGGGTGGAGGTTACACTCAACAACCGAGCTAGGTTAGTAATTGGCTCCCTTTACCGACCTCCCGACTCAGCAGCATTAGTGGCAGAACAACTGAGAGAAAATTTGGAATACATTTCACATAAATTTTCTCAGCATGTTATAGTCTTAGGTGGAGATTTCAATTTACCAGATATAGACTGGGACACTCAGACGTTTAGGACGGGTGGTAGGGACAGAGCATCGAGTGACATTATACTGAGTGCATTATCCGAAAATTACCTCGAGCAATTAAACAGAGAACCGACTCGTGGAGATAACATCTTGGACCTACTGATAACAAACAGACCCGAACTTTTCGATTCTGTATGTACAGAACAGGGAATCAGTGATCATAAGGCCGTTGCAGCATCCCTGAATATGGAAGTTAGTAGGAATATAAAAAAAGGGAGGAAGGTTTATCTGTTTAGCAAGAGTAATAGAAGGCTGATTTCAGACTACCTAACAGATCAAAACGAAAATTTCTGTTCCGACACTGACAATGTTGAGTGTTTATGGAAAAAGTTCAAGGCAATCGTAAAATGCGTTTTAGACAGGTACGTGCCGAGTAAAACTGTGAGGGACGGGAAAAACCCACCGTGGTACAACAACAAAGTTAGGAAACTACTGCGAAAGCAAAGAGAGCTCCACTCCAAGTTTAAACGCAGCCAAAACCTCTCAGACAAACAGAAGCTAAACGATGTCAAAGTTCGCGTAAGGAGGGCTATGCGTGAAGCGTTCAGTGAATTCGAAAGTACAATTCTATGTACCGACTTGACAGAAAATCCTAGGAAGTTCTGGTCTTACGTTAAATCAGTAAGTGGCTCGAAACAGCATATCCAGACACTCCGGGATGATGATGGCGTTGAAACAGAGGATGACACGCGTAAAGCTGAAATACTAAACACCTTTTTCCAAAGCTGTTTCACAAAGGAAGACCGCACTGCAGTTCCTTCTCTAAATCCTCGCACAAACGAAAAAATGGCTGACATCGAAATAAGTGTCCAAGGAATAGAAAAGCAACTGGAATCACTCAACAGAGGAAAGTCCGCTGGACCTGACGGGATACCAATTCGATTCTACACAGAGTACGCGAAAGAACTTGCCCCCCTTCTAACAGCCGTGTACCGCAAGTCTCTAGAGGAACGGAAGGTTCCAAATGATTGGAAAAGAGCACAGGTAGTCCCAGTCTTCAAGAAGGGTCGTCGAGCAGATGCGCAAAACTATAGACCTATATCTTTGACGTCGATCTGTTGTAGAATTTTAGAACATGTTTTTTGCTCGAGTATCATGTCGTTTTTGGAAACCCAGAATCTACTATGTAGGAATCAACATGGATTCCGGAAACAGCGATCGTGTGAGACCCAACTCGCTTTATTTGTTCATGAGACCCAGAAAATATTAGATACAGGCTCCCAGGTAGATGCTGTTTTTCTTGACTTCCGGAAGGCGTTCGATACAGTTCCGCACTGTCGCCTGATAAACAAAGTAAGAGCCTACGGAAAATCAGACCAGCTGTGTGGCTGGATTGAAGAATTTTTAGCAAACAGAACACAGCATGTTGTTGTCAATGGAGAGACGTCTACAGACGTTAAAGTAACCTCTAGCGTGCCACAGGGGAGTGTTATGGGACCATTGCTTTTCACAATATATATAAATGACCTAGTAGATAGTGTTGGAAGACCCTTGCGGCTTTTCGCGGATGATGCTGTAGTATACAGAGAAGTTGCAGCATTAGAAAATTGTAGCGAAATGCAGGAAGATCTGCAGCGGATAGGCACTTGGTGCAGGGAGTGGCAACTGACCCTTAACATAGACAAATGTAATGTATTGCGAATACATAGAAAGAAGGATCCTTTATTGTATGATTATATGATAGCGGAACAAACACTGGTAGCAGTAACTTCTGTAAAATATCTGGGAGTGTGCGTGCGGAACGATTTGAAGTGGAATGATCATATAAAATTAATTGTTGGTAAGGCGGGTTCCAGGTTGAGATTCATTGGGAGAGTCCTTAGAAAATGTAGTCCATCAGCAAAGGAGGTGGCTTACAAAACACTCGTTCGACCTATACTTGTGTATTGCTCATCAGTGTGGGATCCGTACCAGATCGGGTTGACGGAGGAGATAGAGAAGATCCAAAGAAGAGCGGCGCGTTTCGCCACAGGGTTATTTGGTAACCGTGATAGCGTTACAGAGATGTTTAACAAACTCAATTGGCAGACTCTGCAAGAGAGGCGCTCTGCATCGCGGTGTAGCTTGCTCGCCAGGTTTCGAAAGGGTGCGTTTCTGGATGAGGTATCGAATATATTGCTTCCCCCTACTTATACCTCCCGAGGAGATCACGAATGTAAAATTAGAGAGATTCGAGCGCGCACGGAGGCTTTCAGACAGTCGTTCTTCCCGCGAACCATACGCGGCTGGAACAGGAAAGGGAGGTAATGACAGTGGCACGTAAAGTGCCCTCCACCACACACCGTTGGGTGGCTTGCGGAGAATAAATGTAGATGTAGATGTATGTCTTTGCAGCGGAAGTTCGCGGGCACATACATATCGAAAGTCGACTGTCAAGATTTGCTTTTCGAACGAATATGTGCGATCTAAAGCGTATGGAACTGAACGCTTCCTACGAGAGGAAGCTAAACTTGATTAAACGAACTTTTCATAGTGAACAGTGTCGTCTACATCAAACTAATTAATGATGCAGTGTATGAAAAAAATCATTCGAGATACTAAACGTGGTCTCAAATTTCGTCACTCCGACGGAAATGTCAATACGTTAATTACTGATCGTGCAGGATTGGGATTGCGAATCATACACGTGCTCGAACTTGCCTTCGGGGTTGCGTCTGATTTGGTGATTGATGCACTATGTCCAAATGGAAAAGTACTTAGCCACATGGAGGAAAAATAGTTGAACTTCAGGACCTAACCCGTTCTCAATGGGGGGAGAACTACTTGTTCATCAGTGGATGCGGGAAGCGAGGTCATATCCATTCAGAATGCACGCAGCGGACGATTGTGCGAACACGTGCCTATATCCACGCTGACGCCGCTGACACTAATGTAAGTTGATCGCTCCGAACAGATGCCATCCCGAAGAATGAGCCACTTCACCTTCCTTACAGTTTGCGGCAAGCGCTTGCAGTAGAGGCCGACACCTGTGAAGAAACGACGCACACTCCAGACACTGCGGCACCGGCGACGCCGTTGACCGACGGAGAGGGATCGGTAGGAGGGGTGGAAATTGTACCCATGGTAGTGCTGGCAGCTGCTCTCGTCCCTGAGCGCCGGGAGTCCTTTCCGCACTCGGACACGTAAGTGCACAAGCGCAAACAACGATCACCGAAGCGCCACAAGAAATGACGGCAGGCTCCAACAGACATCTGCTTAATGAGCTCCACGGCAGACAAAGCTACCTACAACTATGCCACAGTGAATCCAGACACGCAACTGGATGTTCTTCCTCTCTCACTGCAGTACGAAGAGTACGAAGCGAATCACACTAGGCAACAGCTGAATGCAAGACCAGCCGAAGATCCACCGGAAGGAATCCCTCCATCCACTGCAGCAACACCTTTGCCTTCGATTTGCCCAGCGGAGAAACACGCCAAGAGATGGCCCTTCAACAAGGAAACTAGACCGATGAATGCGATACTGATCCGCAGGTTGACGACGCATCCGTAATGGCGGGTGCGGCGTACACCGGATGTTACCCACGCAGAAGATGCAGACGGTCGCGCAGTAGCCGGGCAACAGCATACATGTTAACATAGGCGTTCATGTGCGCCTTACGCACTAGGGAACAGTGGTAGGCATATCGAACAGACTCTGTTGACATTAATATAATTAGAATGCCGGTCAAGTTGCAATTACTACAAAACGTGCTCCGTGCATTAGACACTGACATCGTCCTTCTGAGGGAAGTATGTATTGAGAGGTTTGCCGATCACTATGAATATGATACAGACATTACACCCACTATAGACGGCTGCAGAGGATCAGCGAGCCAAGGACGAGCCGTACCTTCCATCAGCCCGAGAACTGGCGCTAACAGTTCTAGGGCTATGGATAATTAATATTTACACCCTGTGGGGGTCGGACAGAAGGCGCGATCGTTCCCAATTTTACGCAGAGGAAATTGCGCCACTATTTTTTGCTGCTACGAACATGTATTATTTGGAGGTAACTTCAACTGTGAGCTCGCACCAGAGTATCAGTACCCACGTCATCATTCAAACCAGGAGCTGCGACATCTGGTACAGGACATGAGTCTAACAGATACATGAGGTTGCCTTGGCTTTGGCATGAAATATATTTGTGCATCAAACTATACAGACACTGTTAAATACAGACACTGCACTAATGAATATGGATTAAGTTAATATTAAAGTATGATGTGGCGATTGACAAATCCCTACCCCTGAAGAAACGAAAATGTTGGAGCAGAAATGAAAAATGTTTGAATCATATTGATAGATTGAAACTGTGTGTTAGTTTGTATTCGTTAGCGAAATTGCGCTAAACATTGAAGATTTCAATCTAGTAAGCTTTTTTATGTATGGTGCGCACCAGTGACGGTTTCTAAGTAGCATTTACGTGAAGAGATTTGGGAAGGTCGTGATTACCTTACAAGGGGACCTCTCGGACTGGCAGTCTTCGATTTTATTCATACGTGTAAGAGTTGAAGGTCAGAAGATTGTCGACTGCTGCTAAGTACGAAAAATGTCGAGCTTATTAACATAGTTGCCGTTAGCTGAGAGCTTAGTATAACAGTTTGAGAATCGGAGAGTCATTGGTCTGAATCTAATTTTTATCTTTATTTGAATTCCATATTAACAAACTGAAATGTTAATTAACGAATATTGAATCAAAAATTTTTATAAAAATAACATCTTTCTGTTTTTAGCAACTAATGGCATGCACTTGCGCGTACATCTACATCTACATACATACATACATACATACTCTGCAAGCCACCGTAAAGTGCATGGCGGAAGGTACTCTGTTCCACTACTAGTCATTGCCTGCCCTTTACATTCACAAATAGAGCGAGCGAAAAACGACTGTCTCTGTGCCTCCATATGAGCCCTAATTTCTCGTATCTTATCTTCGTGTTTCTTACACGGAATTTTCTCAATAGTGATCCTCAAAAAGAACGTCGCCTTCCCTTTGATTTCCCGAAGCACCTCCGTAACATTTACGCGTTGTTCGAACCTACCGGTAACAAATCTAGCAACCTGGCTCTGAACTGTTTCTTTGTCTTCCTTTAATCCGACCTGACACAGATCCAGAGCACTCAAGCACTACTCAAGGAGATGTCGCACCAGCGTCATATTTGCGGACTCCTTTACAGATAAACCACACTTTCCTAAAATTCTCCCAATAAACCGAAGTCAACCATTCTCGTTCCCTACCACAATACTCACGTGCTCGTTCAATTTCATATCGCTTTGCAACGTTACGCCAAGATATTTAAACAATGTGATTGTGTCAAGCAGGACACTACTAATGCTGTATCCGAACATTACGGGACAAGTGGGACAAGGTTCGTGTCACCCCACTCTACATTGTTGCCAAATTTATTCAAGATGGCGGCGATGACGTCATCCAAAATGACGGCATGTAGGCTCGGCAACAGTGCAGAGCGTCATCCAAAATGGCGGGTTTTGGCGGGAAAATAGGCCGATTGGGCTACGTCCACTAACCTAACCCTCGAGAAAAATTGGCGGGAATTTTGAATTTTGGCGGGAAAATAGACCAATTGGGGAATGTCAACTAACCTATGACTCCAGAAGAAAAAATGGCGAGAAGTTTCAATTACAGCAGGATAATGGCGGGCTTCTCATTATTATTTGTTATCATTTATTAAAATGGTTCAAATGGCTCTGAGCACTATGGGACTTAACATCTGTGGTCATCAGTCCCCTAGAACTTAGAACTACTTAAACCTAACTAACCTAAGGACATCACACACATACATGCCCGAGGCAGGATTCGAACCCGCGACCGTAGCAGTCGCGCGGTTCCAGACTGAGCGCCTAGAACCGCGAGACCACCGCGGCCGCCCATTTATTATTATCTATTATCATTTATAATTATTTATTATCATTTATAAATATTTATTATTATTATTTATATCATGTACATGTCCAGCTGGGTTATTTCATATCTCCACCGCCATTACACGATTAAAGATGGCCATAAATCGGCCAATTCGGCCACATCCACTAACCTAAGTCCACGAAGATCGAATTTTCGCAGTCACTTATGCTTCCATCACTACATTATTAAAATCGCGTCACTTGTACTAAGCTAAGTCACAAGGTGCGAAAAGGACTCTTTATTTCAGGTATTACAGTCATGCAGGTGTGCCCTAACTGACTTAGTACACATCCTCGAGATCGCAACATCCTGTGCACTCGGCACGAGGTCCACGCTCCAACTGACTTAGTTCATATCGTCGCCTCTAGAGGAGGCTACCCCGATCACAGTTAGCCTGCAGCTGCCTGCGGGCAGCTGGGGTCCGGTCGCCGGGGCCGCCACGCGCTCCCCTGCCGGTGCCGCAGAGTCCAGAGTCCACATGTTTTCGCGGAGCGCGGCCGCGAGCACTGAACGCTGGACAGGAAGGAACCTGTCGACCACGTGCTGGACAAAGTATACGTTTCACGCCAGAGTTTACTCGACAGTGGAATCCACCATGAATGTATAACAGCGCATTTGGTCGCTACAAGAACGCTCGCTAATTGACTCTCTCGCGCGTGCGCGTTATAACTGGACACTCACCACCCCGCTCACGTCCAACCGCTTACGTCACACACCCACCATACACGCAACGGACATAGTCTTCTGTAAATTGCTAACTCCCACATCGCTCCCCTAACCTATCAATTACCTAAGTACTTAATTCCATTTCAATTTTAATCATATTAAATAATTCAATTTACAATTTCATACACGTATGCAAAGGCGTTCAACTACCTAATTTCAACTACTTTTCGAGGACCAGACCGCCACCTCTTCCTAGGAACTAGCGCCGAGTTTGAATTCTGGTGGTAAAGAAAGGTCACTTGCGCTTTCTCTATCAACCTAAAAAAAATTGTTGGAAAGAAAGGGCACTTCTACTAACCTCAGCCACCCGCCCGCCACTTCCTCCTAGGAACCAGCGCCAAGTTTGAATTCTGCCAGTAAACAAAGCTCACTTGTGCTTTCGCCAACAACTTAAGAAAATTGTTGCAAACGAAGCTCATCGCCAGTAAACTAAGCCACCAGAACTCAATCTCTTCCTACACGTACGGGTAAAAGGGCTCATCCTGCACTAGGCCCATGGATGGAGGAACAAATTTACTTTATTTAGGGATGGAGTATATGCATAACAGAAGACATGCACTGACATGTCCCACACCATACAGACCTGCAAACCACTCCTACATAACTCATTTATAATGCTCTGGACACACGCTTGCTAATTGTAAACAGTTAAAAAAACACATAGCATAGCCTACAGACATGCGAACCGCTCGTAAATAATGCAAAACATTTACGTCCAAATAGCCAAACAACTCCTAATTTTCGCAAATAATTTCAGTGCATAGGACAGTGCATAGTGACAGCCGACCAGAAAGGGCACTCTCCTCTGACACATTTGAAACCTGCATTGTTCTTCTCATGTATACCGCCGGCGTCTCAGGTCAGGACCTGCCTTCCGAGATGGTGACGGAAAACCAATCACTCTTATCTGCGCTGCAGGGGCGTGTAATGATTGACAACACTCTATTTATTTTTTCAAACAACTTATTTAACCATACAGGATATCCATCACACTATCACAAAACACCCACCCAGATTTGCCCTAGGCCATGTCGCACAGCCCACAGACACGCACCCAATCATAATTTCATTACACACAATAGCAAACTGCTATTAAATAATTGAAGCGTGTGCAGGAATAATGCTGTATGGCACATTTTGCAGTTGTTGGGAAATTGACAAAAACTGTTAGTTCCAGAGAATTAACACGATATAATAATTTAATAGCAGATATGCATTGTTTGTGCATACAGACTGTGGAAAATATTAATTTCTGGTTTTTAAAATTGCGCTAAGCACAAAATTTTCGAAAATAAGTAAGTTTTAAAATGGAATAACGATGTATGGCAATGGCTATACAGCGTTATTCCAGATCATCCAGAGCTCTGCTGTAATTATAAGGTGTCTAGAATCCAAAAATACTAACTAAGAGGTTTAAAACAAGATACTAAATAAGATTTATTGTAAACTGAATTGCTTGATATTAAAAAAATAATACGTTAGTTTATCACGTTTAGGCTCAAATCTAGTACATTATAGTCATTTGTCACACTGTAGGTTTTCATAAAACTGCCTGTATTTTGGTTCCATATATTTCGTCATGTCCAATAGATCCCTTTTCTTCTCCTTATGAACTTTCAGTGTCCCGTTAGAGAGCAACCGGACTTCAGAAGGCAATGGACAATTTTTACTTGATGTTCACAACCATGCTTTACAATACAGTGTCTTTCCCATGGGCGAAGCACATTGTGGGTACGGTGCACGCTTAAACCTCTAGGATCGTCACTAAACAGCTTCAACCAAAATACATCGGTAATTTTCAAAGCAGGCGGCTTCTTCAAAAGCAACTCGATGGATCCTATGTCCTTGAAGTCTTCCATCATCATCTCGTGAATGGTCAGTTTTGAAGGATCGACAAAGGCGTCAGCAATGACGTCATTCCATTCTGAAGGAACCATAACTTTGACACCTTCTTTCCTTTCTCGATGACTGGAAAATCCCTGTCACAAGGTAGGAAACTGTGACCCGAACATAAACTTCTGATGTATTTCTGTAAAGTACTTGCAGCTGATCAGATAGAAATAAAGCGCTAAAACTCTCCAGTTGTTGTTCTGCCCGACACAGCGGTCAGACCAAACAATCAGTTTTCGTTCCATATCTTCTTGAAGCGTATCATAATTGTGCGTCACAAATTTAAGCAGACAGGAAACTATTTCGGCCGAACCTTTCCTTGCGGTGGATTCATCCCACAAATTTACGGTGATGTTTCCAGTACCAATGTCATGAATCGTGAAATTATACGACGACAGCTGTCTCTGGTAGAATACCGTGGAATGAGTCAATGTAGGACAAAGTAAAACCTGTTGTAGGTCAACACGTATAACATGTATATTGTTATTCTTCTTAGCTATTTCCGTATCGTTTTTTAGGGCTTTGTATGCTTGGCCTGCCCTTGAATAATGCAACTGACTCCAATTTCGATTTAGTGCAGTTCTATTTCATCTGAAGCTGCAATCATTTTGTTAAACAACAAATCGCACAGTCTGCAAGTATCTGATCTAGGTGTTCCGAAACGCAGATTAAAATCTGTTTGAAACACACTTTGATAGTATGACCTGCTTATTGACTTATCAGGAAACTTTTCGGTAAACAACCGATACATTCTACAGAGGTTGAGATCGGTGTGCAGACATTCTTTTGAGGATTTATTCCTGCTGTAATGGCTCATCTGCTTTGGGAAACTCGATATGTTTTGCTGAATAAGAGCCCTGTCATCATTTGATATGGCATGTGGCCTATTCCAATGTTTTCCTCTACCGTCTTTAGTAGTGGTTATTCCACCTTTTACTTTACGTTGCAGAGCCTGTATTCGTCGCTGGGTGATGGAGAATATGTCAAGCAATGTTTTTTGACACACTTCTTTTCAGTAAACGTTTTATTTGAAAGTAGCTTGTTTCCATGAAGTATCGTCTATCTTACCTGTCTTGCGCCTGACTGGCACGCCTATTTCCATGGATTTTATTAAGTATATGGACTTCTCATCATATTTTAAGGCATGACATTCTTCGTACAGCTTTAACTTCATTTCCAGGTTTATGTCCTTGCATCCTTCTTTTGAGCACACTTCTGCATAGCATACACGATCATGAATCACGAAAACAATCACTATTACTGCCTAATATTCAACTAGATTATCAAATTTCACATGCTCTTTTAATAATATTGCATTACTCAGACTGAGTATTCTGTTTTTTCGCCAATGATAACTACAGAACTGTAGTTAATTTCATTCGCGTTACATACTTTTACTGTAATGTTTTCAGAAGATACACATAACGTGTCATTAGAGCCACGTACTCTACAGGGCACGTCGCCGCTTTACAGGACACATATGCTTCTCTGAAGACACACACCTTTTTACAAAACCCATACATCATTATTCCACTCACCTGTGTTGGAGGCTGTTTCGCAGGAACTACCTTTCCTTTTCGTGATTTATGTTCCAGTCCAGCATCACGAAGTCCTTTCCTCTTAATATACTGCCAACTAGCAATGTTAATTTTCCATTTCCGTGCATTATTTGCACGTTTCAAACGACTTGCGGTAAGCGTCACCTTGCTGCACTCCGCCATTCTTGTAACATACAGCATTGTTCGCGCAGAGCCGCGAAAACTGTGCGCGTCTCGTCGCTGTTTAGTGCTGCCCTCGGACGGTCAACATGTCAGTTAATAACATCAGGCGACGCAGACTGCCGTATACAGCATTATTCCACGCGATTCTACGAAATGTCAAAATGTCCATACAGCGTTATTCGTGCGCACGCTTCAATTCTTCACACTGATGTGTAGATACGCTCATTCCTCGTAAACTATCCAAATAACGCATAGCAGAGCCTACAGATCCGCTCGCAAAATAACTCAGCACACGTGCGCAGGTACACCCCCCCCCCCCCCACCTCCACATCCTGTCCACATGATCGTGAAGTCACGCATTTGTCTGATTTCAGACCTTTCACAGCCCCTGCTCGGCTTCCGCAAGCGTGAGTTGGCGCGGTCGACGCGCTCTCCAGCTGTCAAAGCACACACAGACGTCCGTGCAGGACCACGATTTGTCACAACCCCTAGCCGCGACCACCGAACGCGGATGAAAGCCAACTTTATATCAACGTAGTATAATTACAAAGCGCAGCCTCCATACGCTAGACACATCATAGCAGCAGCACACGTCTTCTCCTCCTATGACACACTGCGCATTGCTCCTGATACGACATTACACGGCCCTTTAACTAAACATAACTACACATCCCTGCTCTCGCCACGTCGCGTGAGCAGCCATTTAAAACCTTCTCAATATTATTCTTACTTTACAACATTTTTTTAAAAATAAGATGTAATTTACTCCTCCCACCTCACACCCATCCCACCATCAACATATGCAAACGTCCTCAACCCTATCTTGACGCTCATATATCACCCCACAAACCATGTCCACCAATCAATTTACCATTCTCATCCCCTCTTTTCGAATTACAAACTTAGCCTCTATCTAAACACTAATCAACTCATCTTTCTCGCACTTTCAACAGTAAACTTAATTTTACACACACCCCGAAATACTAAACGCAATTAAAGAGTCAAACTTTTATATAGACCATCAAGCACATACGACACTCACACCAATATTCAAAGCCTGGTCCATATTTACCACCTCCACCTTGAATTAAATATCATTACCATGGCCCCAACATTCTGCCAGAGCTCGATTTGGACCTATTTTTCCGCTCTTAACTGTTGTCGCTAGCGGTCGAATATCACTATCTATAGATTGCATAAATTTCCACATAAAAAAAATCTCGTGCCGCCGTTTAGAGACTCCTATATCCGAATACATAGCATCATTCAACAACTGTCACTTGCTCTAATCTAATAACTCATCCATCAGGTCTGGGGGCAAGGTCACCCCTTTCTTTCTTACTTTCTTTCTTTCAGCAGCAGACAGCTATTTTTTACAGTGCTAGCTTAACTGCACCATCAACTTAACATCACCAATCGCGAACTTATCTTCAAATACTTAAACACTCTTACTCAATTACACAGTGTTCCAGCTGAGGACATGCCCTTCAATATTACAGTTCTTAATCCAATAACCACCAAAACAAGCACTAAATGCTCAGACTAATCCCATAGCGCCTTACAAAGCGAGCATCCGAGCGCCGCTGGCGGCATGTCAAAGCCACATATCTGTCCATCTAAACAGCCGTCCACTCAGCCCCAGGACCAGCATGCTGAAGTCGGCTCTCTCTATACCCGTTCTCCAGCTATTGTCTAACGACATACAGTGCACAAATGGATTCCTGAATAGCGCAGATCTCTATCCCCCCCCCCCCCCTGCATCTCCAACTGGACATGTAAACAGTGTCTCCCCCAGCCAGCGAACCCGACATCATTCACCCTTTGCTGACAATTTCCACTCACAAATCTTAAACACTCCCATATATAAAACCATATTCACTCCTGCCAAAACTCACTTAATAATAAAAAAGCATTCTCCCTTTCTAAGCATAGATGAGTATGCATTTATCTTCACCCATATGACCTCTGCAATTTAAGTCAGAGAAAGACATATCCATTACCTTCTGCAGCCTGTATAGAAACAGAACGACCTCAGTTACTGCAACAGGACCTTGTTTTGACCATTCGCCGGAAATGCGCGCAATGTTGTATGTCCCAAGCTAGATACAAATACAACAGATCCTCAACACCCTATCATCTTTATTCTCTACCATCAAACAGTGAAAAAAAAATACCAGCTATAAAAGCTCATCATATTCACAAGTCACGATGGCACCAATGCGATCCAGCTTCAGCATGGACAAACGGAATTCACAATACTCTCCCCGAATAACTCAGAGTTCCACCGTCCAAGAATTCCTAACAGCTCACCAAGTCTGACACCTCAAACTGCAGCTGCCTATATGAACAAGATCATATTAAATATACAGACGCTGCAGAGGCCACTTTAAAGTTCAATCACCCATACTCTAAGCGAATGAGAAGCTACCTCTGACCCTTGTTCAAACAGTGTTTTCTAACACGCTTTTGCACACTGCCGAACATTTCGTCTCTCTGCGGCGACTTCAAAAAAAATGGTTCAAATGGCTCTGAGCACTATGGGACTTAACATCTATGGTCATCAGTCCCCTAGAACTTAGAACTACTTAAACCTAACTAACCTAAGGACAGCACACAACACCCAGCCATCACGAGGCAGAGAAAATCCCTGACCCCGACGGGAAACGAACCCGGGAACCCGGGCGTGGGAAGCGAGAACGCTACCGCACGAGCGGCGACTTCGAAGTCCGTGTCTGATTCTAAACAGACATTAACATGGACTGATGCACGGCCTCTCACAGGAAACTATACCTTGCACCTTGTAAATCATATTCTTACAGTCGATAGCATAACATTGAATGATTTAAAATAATGGACAGCCACAACACAAGAAAACTAGAGGAGCCTGGTAGCGTTGTGGAAACTTTCCAAACCACCCCCCGAAAGTGATTGACCAACTCTACATTTAAACTCAAATGTCGCAGTGACCGAATACTTGATAACTCTGCGTTCCATTTATAGTGATTGTTCATTTCGCACACAAGTACGGGATCACTGTTTTCGGTGCTAGCAACCCCGGAAGTTGTGGTCCATCAACCAAAATTTTTCCCCCAACTCAAACAACCATTGTCAGTCAATCGTTATGTTGTACCCAATGCACAGATGTGATGGATAAGATACCAGTGATCTACTGTAATATTATCCATCACAGCTGATATCGCGAAAATTTTTAAAGTAAGTCCAACACTGGCCAATCATATGACAGCATGTTTTCCTAATTTCAGTATCATAGCTAAACCATACCTCCTCTACTTTGCAAGTATCATTGCGAACATTCATAGATGACCGCTTGGTACGTCCATTCACACTTAATTCTCGAACACATAAAAACGACCAAAGTACACCAGACAACGCTATACGTATTTCTAAGACCTCGCACATAGTACTTGATTAATCTCTCTGTGTATGACGGTCACAGAGCAATCTCGCCCTCTTACGTTAAAAGACCATCCTCACCTCGGCATTGACCAACCTACCCCTCAACATCACTACCCAGTTATTCCTCAACCGAGCAGACGAATACAGCTACACTCCACCTCTCTTGAATGAATAGAGTTTTCCTGGTCCTAACCCCTCCAAGTGCACCACATTTCTCGAAATGTAATCAAGCGTCGGAGCTTAGCACACCATATCGATCTATAGTAACAGATCTCGAAGTGCCTTAATTTAATAGCGTACAGTTAAGAAGAATAAGAACGGAGTGATATTTATACACAACATAGTTTGACACATTTTTACTTAAATCACCCGATCTATCATGTGTAAAGTATTGTTCTAGAGTCTAGGATCGGTGCATCGAAGGTTCTAGTAAGAGAGAGAGAGAACATGAACACACACACTCCTAAGACTAGAACGTTCAGCACTTAAAAACGGGCGATAATCTTAGATCGCATACTTTTCCGTCCTGTCAGACATACATCCTTCTCCCTGGTTCCCCTAGGCTGAGCTATCTCTCCCCAAATCGTAAAACTTTTCCTTTGTATGATACGAGCACAATATATCCCTGCGGACACGTCTAGTGCCCACTGATCACATCCGATCACGAGCCAGAAATTATACTATTACTCCATCGGGTCTATATAAAAATGATAGTTAGTAGCAGGCAGTACATCGTACAAGCAAACAGATACGCATAACAGCAGCGTCTGACATGTGAAACTTATGAGTCACCCCATCACCAACTCCGTAAACAACCCATCAGTCGGGTAAGTGTGTACACAATGATTACAGCCCCTCTCACATACCCACAGCTAACTTAGTTATGACGCTGAAGTCTCGATTTTACACCAAGCATGCGACAGGGTGGGTATTGCATAAACCAAAGTGTGTTTAGAGGAATGTGTTAACTTTCATCACACATGAGATGGAAGTCCTCTGATGACTGACGGGTTCACCATTATCGATCGCAAGTAGACAGTGCTTTAAACCACATATGGAAAACGTAGCTGCATACGACTAGAATGCAGGCTGTATCATGTGACTAAAACATCCAAAAATATAAATGAGGTATGTAGGAGTGGTTTGCAGGTCTGCATGGTGTGGGACATGTCAGTGTGTGTGTTCTGTGATACATATACTCCATCCCTAAATAAAGTAAATTCGTTCCTCCATCCATGGGCCTAGTGCAGGATGAGCCCTTTTACCCGTACGTGTAGGAAGAGATTGAGTTCTGGTGGCTTAGTTTAGTGGCGATGAGCTTCGTTTGCAACAATTTTCTTAGGTTGTTGGCGATAGCACAAGTGAGCTTTGTTTACTTGCAGAATTCAAACTTGGCGCTGGTTCCTAGGAGGAAGTGGCGGTCGGGTGGCTGAGGTTAGTAGAAGTGCCCTTTCTTTCCAACAATTTTTTTAGGTTGATAGAGAAAGCGCAAGTGACCTTTCTTTACTGCCATAATTCAAATTCGGCGCTGGCTCCTAGAAAGAGGTGACGGTCTGGTCCTCGAAAAGTATTTGAAATTAGGTAGTTGAACACCTATGCATATGTATATGAAATTGTAAATTGAATTATTTAATATGATTAAAATTGAAATGGAATTAAGTACTTAGGTAATTGATAGGTTAGATGAGCGATGTGTGAGTTAGCATATTTACAGAAGACTATGTCCGTTGCGTGTATGGCGGGTGTGTGACGTAAGCGGTCGGACGTGAGTGGGGCGGCGAGTGTCCAGTTATAATGCGCACGCGAGAGAGAGTCAATTAGCGAGCGTTCTCGTGGCGACCAAACGTGCTGTTATACTTTCATGGTGGATTCCACTGACGAGCAAACTCTGGCATGAAACGTATACTTTGCCCGGCATGTGGTCGACAGGTTCCCTCCTGTCCAGCATTTAGTGCTCGTGGCCATGCTCCACGAAAACATGTTTACTTAGGTGGACTCTGGGCTCTGCGGCACCGGCAGGGGAGCGCGTGGCGGCCCGGCGACCGGACCCCAACTGCCCGCGGGCAGCTATAGGCTAACTGTGATCGGGGTAGCCTCCTCTAGAGGCGACGATATGAACTAAGTCAGTTGGAGCGTGGACCTCGTGCCGAGTGCACAGGGTGTTGCGATCTCGAGGATGTGTACTAAGTCAGTTAGGGCACACCTGCATGACTGTAATACCTGAAATAAAGAGTCCTTTTCGCACCTTGTGACTTAGCTTAGTACAAGTGACGCGATTTTAATAATGTAGCGATGGAAGCATAAGTGACCGCGAAAATTCAATCTTCGTGGACTTAGGTTAGTGGATGTGGCCGAATTGGCCGATTTAAGGCCATCTTTAATCGTGTAATGGCGGTGGAGATGTGAAATAACCCAGCTGGACATGATATAAATAATAATAATAAATATTTATAAATGATAATAAGTAATTATAAATTATAATAAATAATAATAAACGATAGTCAATAATAATGAGAAGCCCGCCATTATCCTACTGGAATTGAAACTTCTCGGCATTTTTTCTTCTGAAGGCATAGGTTAGTTGATGTAGCCCAATTGGTCTATTTTCCCGCCAAAATTCAAAATTCCCGCCATTTTTTCTCGAGGGTTAGGTTAGTGGATGTAGCCCAATTGGCCTATTTTCCCGCCAAAATCCGCCATCTTGGATGACGTCATCGCCACCATCTTGAATAAATTTGGCAACAATGGAGAGTGGGGTGACATGAACCTTGTCCCACTACTTACGGGTTTCTATTTCCTACTCATCCTCATTAACTTACATTTTTCCACATTTAGAGCTAGCCGCCATTCATCACACCAACTAGAAATTTTGTCTAAGTCATCTGGTTTCCTCCTACAGTCACTCAACTTCGACACCTTACCATACACCACAGCATCATAAGCAGACAACTGCAGATTGCTGTAGCCATAATATTTGGTACAGAAATGAGAAGTATCAAAAAATAAATAAAAACACCTTCTTGTTTCCAGAGATTGAACAGTAATGTTTATGTCCCAAATCAGTGCTAGGGTTTATATCAGTCACTTATCACTTCTTTCATCTCTGACAATGTTTGTTGATAGAAAAAATGTCGAGTTGCTTCGTCGTTCTGAATCCACGTTAAACTATAGGTACCCCTGTAACTGATTGGGTAAGCCAGTTCAAAGGTCGGAGGAAGGCAACAGCGTATCACCTCTAGCAGGATGGTGCCTGGTAAAGCACTGTGGTATTAAAACACACTTCGGGCTTGATGACTGCTTTACTTACTTTTTGCTTTAACTTTTTCATTTGATAATAACACATCCGCATGACTAATCCAGTTTTAATTTATTTTCAAGCAGTTAATAGCAAAAAATATAAATATTTATTTTTGATAGAAAAATATGATTCATCATTTGTTAATAAACATTTCTGTTGGTTAATATACACAGACCTGAAATAAAAGTAAAAAAAAAAAAAAATACTACCAATGAGATTCGAAGCATTGACCTTACGTTTATTAAACTTTTGCACGACGCACTTTCTTTTATTGAAGTGGCTTCAGATGCTGATTAGAAAAATTTTCTTTACTTCAAGTAAAAGAATTCATTTTTGATTGTTGTGTGGAGAAATCGCAAAAAAGTAAATACTTGCTTCCTCATAAAAAGTAGCTACTTCTCGAAGCATAAATAACTGCTTCTTCAGTTCCATAAATGGCAGAATTAAAATAAAAACTTCTTCTTAAAAATGAATATAATAATAATACTAATAATAATAATAATAACAATAATAATCTAATGATAATAAATAAATTAATTATTCTTCTTAAAATAATTGCATGTTCATAAAACTGGACTTTTTTCTTCGCTTTTTTTGTTTGAATAGAGAAAAAATTAATAAAAGAAAAAAATATGGTTCCGCTTTGCAATATATTATCCACTTCAACTACTTTTAGGTATGAGCTATCTGTGTCGGCCTGAGATTTTCTACTGGCACTTAACACGAGTGTCATCTCTGATAATCCTTTCAGCACGTGACAAAGTCTCACCGTGGTTCGGATTTCAATCTGTAAGCTGCCCCCTGTCTTGTGAACTAGTACTTATCTGTTCACACTAGTTTAGAATAATTGTTTTATGCCCTGGATTTCACCTCCAAATTAAAGAAATAATTTTATTAGATAATGCAATCTCATTCAAAAGTCATAGGGCGAGAAAGCTCACGTATAGCAGTGCGGGGTAGCCGCGCGGTCTATGGCACCTTGTTACGGTCCGCGCGGCTCCCGCCGTCGGAGGTTCAAGTCCACATTCGGGCATGGGTGTGTGTGTTGTCCATAGCGTAAGTTAGTTTAAGTTAGATAAAGTAGTGTGTAACGCACGGGAAAGCGGTCTGCGTGGCGCTACCCGGGGAAGGTGTGTTGGCTTCCGAAACTGGGTTAAAACCGCCAGGAGACCCTCCGATTCCCGGAAACCTTCAGAACTTCTGAAGTGCTCTGTGGCTCAGAGGAACCTGAGTGGGGCGGGGACCGTAATGTCCTATCCCGTGGCCTTGACGTGGCCCCGGCGCTCAGTAACCCCCTTAGATGGGGTGAAGCTAACACGGGAAGGGCCGTCCATGCATGACGTTAAAAGGCTAGCCCTTAACTGGGTGCAATCCTCACTGAGCCGCACTGGCCCATCGTGAATTATCAAAAGCGGTGGGTGAGACATGGTCGTCCATGATCCCCCAGTACGTGTGGAGGCCTTCCGGGGAACGTAACTCGGGTTTGAGTGCCGCACCGTCTCGATGATGTCAAACTCCACAACGTAAGACCCGGGCCATACCATCATTACATCACATCATCACTCTCATAACACCTCCAGGCTGTGGAACGGTGAGGGTTGTCGTTGTGTCAAGGAAGGACGCTAAACTCCCGTCACGGTAGGACGTTAAACGCCCCCAACCCAAGGCGAAAGCGAAGGGTGCATGGCACAGGGGGAGCTGTGTCTGAAGGACCATCCATCTGTCCTTCACTTTTCGCAGGGCACAACACCAGCTGATGCTCTGCATGCTGGCGACCTCTTTTGTCGGCGTGGGACCTCGGCGCGAGTCGGCAAGTGCGCTTCGCAGCGCCCGTGGGTAACCGGGACGTGTTCTGCCAAACCCAGGGGGTGGTGACATCACCTGGGCCAGGTTAGCTGGGTCCAGACCGCCGAACGACTGGGTGACCGGCCCGCCACCTGAGTAGGAGCGGGTCCCTGGCCTGCAAGGTGGGAGCTCGGGCTAGTAGGCGGCGAAGGACGAGAAGTGCATCCGCTTCTCCGGAGTGCGGGGTGCACTTGCCGATAAACACTGGGAGAAATCGTCGGTGAAGAGGCCACTGAAGGGGACCAGGACGCTGGCAACGGTGTACTGAACTCGGCAGCTCAGGGATGCCCTTGACCTGGGGACGAGGTTGGTGGACGAGCTGCATTTTAGTCCCCCCCCCCCCCCCCCCCCCATGCCAGAGAAGCCGGTCCGGGGTAAGAGACGGGCTTCCAACCCTTTTTTCGCTTGTCTAACAATGATGACTACTGAAGAGACAAGCGACTTAAGTGCGCCCATAGGGGCTTCGATGCTATCTGATCCCTCGCCACAGGATGGCCTGGGTCAGACCACGGAAGAAAGTAATCTAGAAAGACATATGAGGATTACACAGTTTTTAGATCAAAATATTAAGAACGGGAAAATTAGTCAGGCCGCAGTGCAGGCAATTAAAAATGAACTGGCGGCATGGGCGATTGCCAATGCAAAGTTAGAAGGGAGAATTGAGGAACTGGAAAGGGAAAACGAAAGGCTCAGGAAACAACCAGGGAAGACATGGGCCGGCGTCGCAGCACAAGCTGCGCCAAAGGCCCAAACAACAAAAGAGACCATTGCGAAGGTCTCTAAACGACCAGACACAGCAGTCTTTTTAAGGCCACTACCCGGCCAGGACATAAAGAAGGTGCAGGAAGTTTTTGCTACCACAGTAAATCCCGTAAGAGAAAAGATCAGGATCAACAAGGTTACGGTAACAAAAAATGTAGTTGTTGTAGATGTAGCCTCAGAGGAAGATAAAAATAAGCTTTTAGAAAACCAAAAACTATGTAAGTCAGTTAAATGTGACCCCCCCCCCCCCCCGAAAGCGAAAGCCATTGGTCATTCTGTATGACGTCCCAAAATCAATGACAGACGAAGACCTATGTGAGGCCCTGTATCAACAAAACTTTGACGATTCAAACATAAGTATGGAAACCTTTCTAAAAGACTTTAAACTTAGATTCAGGACAGGACCTGGGGACAGAGATGCAGTTCACCACGTTGCAGAAGTCACAGGGGAATTATGGAGGAAACTAACAGCTATGGGCAGGGTGTACATAGGCTTTCACGCCATAAACGTGAAAGACTACCTAATCGTACCCCGTTGCCACAATTGTGGGGACATCGATCACATTCATAAATATTGCAGTAGGAAGCCGGCACGCTCTAAATGTGGAGAGGACGATCATGTAAGAAAAGATTGTAGAAAATCCGCTGTATGCATACCATGCACACGAAGGGGCAAAAAGACATGTGGCACAACTGGAAGGAATTGCCCAACATACAAATTACTTGAACAACGACTAATTTCCAGAACAGATTATGGTTGATGGCAATAACAAAACCAGATCAACCAATAAAAGAAAGTCGCCAAGCAAGAAAAGAAGGGACGCAGAAAGAGCAGAGAAATTCAAAGAATTTCTGAAATCTCTCCAGGAGACAAAGAAAAAGGAGATAATTGTGGTTGATATAAGCACTCAAACAGAACTAGAAATAGAAATTGATGAAATTGAAGAAATAGAAGAAGTGGCTGACTCAGATACCTTGACAGAGCCCAAGGCTCTGGTCAACTCGACACTTAACCCAGAGGCAGAAAGCTTCATCACCAATCATGAGAAAACAAGCCCAAAACAGACAATCATGGTTGACCTATGCATACAGACGGAGCCAGAAGAGGAAACAGATCTGCAACCGGTAGAAAATAATAGCATTGTTCCAGTTCAAAAAGGCCCTCTCCAAACCATTGTGCAAGACAATACAATCACAAGTACAATGCATACGGAAGTACTTCCGAGAGCCCCAGATCCGGATCCTAGAAGGATCTACCCGAACCTGGAGCTTGCTATGCAACTATCACGTTTGGAGCAGCCGGCTGTTCTGACTACAGCACTCAGGCACGTCGTACGTATAGGGCACAAATATGGCAGAAAGGTCACCTTCTCGACAATGGAGGCTGTGGATAGGATACAGTTAAAGTCAATGAATCTCCCCACAGACTTCGGAGCTCTGCGTGACTTGCTCAGAAGGGTTTTCGAGAGAAGAGGTGAGGAATTCAACATGCAAGAGATATATGTGCAATCTGTCCTTGCAAATGGCCGAATAGCTTCAGACTACAACAAACCATGGCCTGATTGCTATTTCCACACCTATTTCCCATAATATCTGAAATTGTAATTGGACAGATAAACACCCATAACAGTCGGCTGGTCATGCAGGAGCTTCGGAGGGTAGTGGAGGAGAGGAGACTGGATGTAGTCTGTCTGCAGGAGCCATACTCTAGGGCGGGGCAGATCTCCTTCATGTCTACCACTTGGCAGACTATCGTTACCGGAGAAGAGCCGAAGGCAGTCTTAATAGTCACAAACAAGGCCCTAAGGGCCACAACACTAACACAGCTATCAAACAGTCATTGTAACGTAATAGAATTACAAACACCTGCAGGTTTAATATATATCGTAAACATGTACTTCCAATAAGGAGGAAATTTTGAAGAATTCTCAGACCACCTTGCGAGAATCGTCTTGACACTACGCGGGCGTATGGTTATCGTTACAGCAGACATTAATGCCAAGTCCCCTATGTGGTACAGCGGCACAAGGGATGCTAACGGTGAGAAGGCTGAAGAACTAATTATGGCTTCCCAACTTGTAGTGGCAAATAAACCTGGTAATCCCCCCACCTACAGCGGAGGTGGAGGGCAGGGAACAAACATTGATGTCACCCTGGCAACTGCAAACGCCATCGGCATCATTGAAGGGTGGGAGGTTATTGAACATGCCACTACAAGTGATCACAACCTAATTACCTTCTGCCTCAGAGAAGAAGGGTGCCGCTGGGACCTAGGATGGGAAATCCAACTAAATTACAATAAGACCGATTGGGACTGCCTGGCCCGGGAGTGTGACATCCCGCCATTGCCTGAAGGTGACCTGGACATAGATAGATACGCCGAAGAGCTGGTAGGATCGATAGTTAACGCGGCCAAGGCCGCTGTGCCAACCAGGAGAAGAGCCGTGGCGGCTTCCCCATCGCCATGGTCTGCCGATCTTGAACGTATGCGTCAGTCTGTGAGACGGGCGAGGAGGTACTACCAGCGAAGTGCCGTCTGGCAAGAAAAACAGTTCTGGCTGCAGCAATACAGGGAAGAAAAAGAACGATTCCAAAAAGAATTAAAACAAGTAAGAATGCAAAGTTGGGAGAGGTATGTTCTGAGCCAGCTAGCCACGGATCCTTGGCGAATACCATACAAACTGGTCAGGGAAAAAATCAGGTCCCCTACGGTTCTCTCGACAATCAGAGACGGAGATAGAATGACAGAGTCGTGGCAGAAAACCGCTGAGGTTCTCCTGCGCACTCTACTGCCAGATGATGAGGTAAATGAGGAGGATGACCTCCAACAACAAATCCGCAGGGAGGATCTAAATGAATACACCAATAACACCATGGTGTACCCCTTCTCAGAGGAAGAAGTGGCAGCACAGATCAAATCTCAAAAAAGGGCAAAGCACCGGAGCCAGACGGCATAATAGCGGAGGTGGTGCAATTCCTTGCCCCCCAGCTAGTGGCGTCTCTCACAGGACTGTTCAATGAGTGTCTAAGAACAGGGAGTTTCCCTAAAATTTGGAAAAGGGCCAACGTAATAATCATTAAAAAAGGAAAGAACCCAAATCCTACAGGCCAATCTGCCTCCTAGATAACTTAGGAAAACTGTTAGAGAAGCTACTGGCTGACAGACTGACAGCACACAGGATGCTGTGCGGGATGAGCGAGAGGCAGTTCGGCTTTAGGCCGGGGCGATCGGCGTCTGACGCAATTGCCCTGGCAGCTGAGGTCTGCAGCTCAACCCCGCACAAGTATGTGGTAGGCATCAAGGTGGACATCAGTGGCGCCTTCGACAACCTGTGGTGGCCCTCGCTCTTCTCCCGCTTGCGTGAGAAGGAGTGCCCAGGGTCCCTCTATGGCTGTCTAAGGAGCTATTGTATGGACAGGGAGGTATGGCTATCGTCGCCTAGCGGAAGAACAAGTAAAACCATCACGAAGGGGTGTCCCCAGGGATCAGTTCTGGGGCCACTCTTTTGGGATATAAACATAGAACCCCTCCTAGAGAAATTACAACTAAGTGAGGATGTGCTAGACGTGATAGCTTATGCTGACGACCTCCTCCTGCTGGTAGGCGGCCGCAGCCGAGAGGAACTTGAGCCCAAGATAGAAAAAGCTATGATAGTGCTTCAGAAATGGTGCCAAGAAGCCAAAATGAAAGTTGCACCACATAAATCTACATATCTATTAATGAAGGGCAGTCTCGTCAGGAATCCAACCGTCAGAATTGAAGGTACTCCAGTTCTTCGGCGTCGAGAGGCTAGATACCTAGGAGTCACAATAGATGAAAAATGGAATTATAACACTCATATAGAAAACATTACGCAACGAGCATTAGAAGTTTTAAATAATCTTATCTGTATAGGCCATAAAAGATTCCACCTACCTCCCAAATTGATCAAACTTTATCATAACAGCATCCTAACATCCTTAGTAGGATATGCGAGGGGGGTTTGGGCACACAGGATCACGAGGGTGGTGCCCGCAGTGACCGTGAGAAGGGTGCAGCGAAATATGCTGTTGCGTTCAGTCGGGGCATACCGAACAACACCTGGGGGGGCCTTACTGACAATAATAGGGTTGGGTCCCTTAGACATAAAAATTAGAGAACAAGGAGCGTGGTACTGGGTCTCCAAAGGAAAGATAGATAGGACCAGGGAAATCATGGGGGTACAAGTTGGGGATAGATACGCAATAAAGAGAAGGGGCGAAGAGTTATGGCAACAGCAATGGGAAACTGAGGAAACAGGAAGAAGGGTATTCCAGCTACTACTGAACATCAGAGAAAGGCTTCAAATGAGCCACTTTGAGCCAAGTAGAGGTCTGCTGCATTTTCCTACAGGTCACGGGCCATATCCGACATATTTATGTCGATTTGGAAAACGGGCGACACCAGCGTGCGACTGTGGTGCTCCGGATGGAACACCCGAACACGTCGTCTATGACTGCATGTTATATGACGATGTGGCACTCGAGTTTAGGAGTCAGCTACCAACTAGAGATACATACACATTACTGCGACGTGCCGAGACCTTCGATGTCCTCAACAATTTGGCAAATGCAATATCCCAAAAGATCTTGAGGGAATTCATTAGTAACCAATACGGTTAGAAGATATATAACCCGATGAAGACTCAGGTGCACCTGCAATTCCGCCGAGCGCGGAACTGGCCAGTTGCCTCACAACTGGAATCCGCCGCGCTGTCGGATCAGGGGAGCAGGAGCACCATTCCCGGACTCGACATATGCACTTAGATTTGATAGGAAGTAGTTATACTAGAATAACGTAAAAATAAGAATACTAACATCACTAACATAGATAGGGACTGCAGCGATTCTAAAAGTAGTAGGCCAGCCCAGTGCCAGGGGCACGCTCACTGGGGTTAGCTCAGTGAGCAGGCCGTTCTTTAGTAGGTTTGTATTCTGTCTGGCACACTTGTAACGCTGCAGAGTAGCTAGTCTTTGAATAATCAAGAGTAGTCAAGTAGTTAGATTAACCCTGTCCATAGCAAGTGCCAGTTAGTAACTAGAATAAGCTGCTTCTTTTTCTCAAGCATAATAATTGGACCCACTAATTACATAAGGTGGTGGGTCAATGTGTGTCTCACAATGTTTGTTGATTTCATAAATAATAATAATTTGTATCATAATACCTTCTTTCGATTGTTTCATAATGTTGATGTTGTTGTATCAATAAAGTTTTTTTTTTTTAAAAAAAAAAAAGAAAAAAAAGGTAGTGTGTAAGCGTAGGGGCCGATAACCTCAGCAGTTTGGTCCCATAAGATCTTCCCACAAATTTACAATTTAGATCACGTATAAGCACAATAAATGGGGGGAATGTTATGTTATAGTGATGCCTAGCGGAATATTAAGTGCGAATTATTATGAACTGTCAAGTTCTTAGTTTCACTATCCAAAAGCAGAAAGGAAAACATATAAGGCAATTCCACTACTCTTAATGACGTACAATCTGTTTTTTGATTAAAAGCAATAAAGAGCAAGATGATGTCTCATCCAGCGAAAGATTTCGGAGAAATCTGCATTTGCTTCCGACTTACCTTACGATCTGAAAATTGCGAGATTATAGCTGAGCAATCAGGATATCACTGTGGAAAGATCTGTGCCGGATGACGTTACGATTAATCAGATGGATCCCCACAAAATCACGTGAATTTAACTACAGGTGTTGCGCAACAGAGCTTAAGGAAATGGTTCAAATGGCTCTGATCACTATAGGACTTAACTTCTGAGGTCATCAGTCCCCTAGAACTTAGAACTACTTAAACCTAACTAACCTAAGGACATCACACACATCCATGCCCAAAGCAGGATTCGAACCTGCGACCGTAACGGTCGCGCGGTTCCAGACTGTAGCGCCTAGATCCGCTCGGCCACTCCGGCCGGCAGAGCTTAAGGAATTTAATTTCTTGTACAGGAGTGGCACTAGCATACGTGAAACGTGGGTACTGTAACTCACAATGTAATAAGAAAAAGGAGTTCACCGAACTACGGAATGAAACAATGGTCTCTATAAAAACTCATTTGTTACTGTTTGGTGTGAAATTCATATTAAAAACAAGTGCACAAGGACATAAAATCGTTACGTTCATTAAAAACGGGTACAAGTTACAACGGAACTGAGATATCAACATTGTGGCAAAGGTCGGGTAAAGAAGTTGAAATGGATACCTCTGTCAACTTCACTTTTGGGGGATTGGTTAAGTTTGCAGAAGTCGCACAGTGATTCACGTATGTTAATAGGAGAAGACACAAATAAATACAGGAACAATCATGTGTGCAACCTTTAGCTTGATTAAGGACACGTTGAGTTCAAGATTGCCAATAAATGTTCTTGAAAAAGGAATGTAAAAACCCTAACGTGAATCTGAAATCTTCACGTACATCTTATTAGCTGGTTTATGAAAGCTGCAGTTGCTCACCACACTCAGAGTTGGCGGTGCTTGTGAGTGGCGGCCAGCACTGAAGGCAGCGCTCCCTCGGGGCCCGGGTTCGAAGTCCCTTTCTCAGCTAAAGTGTGTCCCTTGGTGAATATGGGAGTGAAGTGAGTTCCACAGAGCACTCCCAGCAAGATACAGAAGTCTTACTCTATCTTTTTACATGTGACCCTTGTGCATTATTTTGAGCACCTATGACAGTGATTGTTCCAACCGTCGATCAATCAGTTCTGTTCTAATAATGCGGAAATCTCCACTCCATACTCAGTTTAAACATAATTAAGCAGGCATGTTGATTTTTAGCAGTGGAGTTCAGAAACAAGCAGCTTCTGACTCCCACCATTTGTCTTATTCCACGTTTCAACCCAGCAGGCCTTTTCCACATACTTGTACACAAAACGATTTCGGTTCTCCCTATCTAGAATTTATTTATAGTATTCCTGTTTCATAGCAAAGTCAACAACAAGGCAGTTAATTTGTAGCGAGCCTGACTGCTGCAGATGCCGTGTTCTTAAACACAAAAGAGCCAGATGGCCTCTCATCTCACTTCACTTCAAAGATCGTATCTTTGCGCTACTTCGGTCCTAGTGTTCCCCAGAGTACTGGCTTCTTCTGGAGAACTGATCACTGCGAGACTGCGCTCCCCGTCCTCGTATGATCATGGCGTTTGCCTGTGGCGCTAGTAGACTTCCCACATTACAAACACTACACAATAGATTTTCGTCACGTAGGACAGAAAACAGATGCCACCTCCCCAGTGGCACTTTGCTGTTATGCCATATACTGCTCCCTGTCAGCCACCGCCCTTCTCTTGGTGGTGTTCGTCCTTTCAAAACGCCTGCGGGTCATCTAATGTCCGGACGCTGACTAGTCCCCTACTCAGGTGGCCTCTGCTACACTAGTATTCCTTCAGTACCAATCTTTCAAAGGTAACAGTCGCTCTTTTACATGACTAGCATTATGAGACCATTCTCAGATTTAACGAAAACGCGGGCTCACCATTCACAAACGGGACATGACCGTAAAAAAATGAAGTCGATTAACTAAGACGTATTAAATATTGAATTATGGCTTCAGAGGACGTACGTGGAGATTTCAGATTGACGTTAGGGTTTTTACATTTGTGTACCAAGCACATTTGCCGGCCGGGGTGGCCGAGCGGTTCTAGGCGCTACAGTCTGGAACCGCGCGACCGCTACGGTCGCAGGTTCGAATCCTGCCTCGGGCATGGATGTGTGTGGTGTCCTTAGGTTAGTTAGGTTTAAGTAGTTCTAAGGTCTAGGGGACTGATGACCTCAGAAGTTGTCCCATAGTGCTCAGAGCCATTTTGATCCAAGCTCATTTATTAGCAATCTAGAACTCGACACGTGCTTAATCAAGAATACTGGGAATGCTAGAACACTAAGAAACACAATGTTGGTAACCGTAAGAGGAGATTGCAAAATTGATTACAATGTTCTATCATAGCGTCGACTCCATGACGTCGTACGTCTACAGGTACTATTCTGCATCTACGTCGATTCTAACAAGCCACCTTATAGAGTCTGACGGAGGGTACTTTGTGTACCATATAACTTCCTTTCCTGTTCCTGTCGTGATTTATAAGCCGGCCTTCGTCTACTCAAATTTTTCTTATTTTACCTTCACAGTCTTTTCGCGGGTTGCATGTAGGAAAAAGCAATATGTTGGTTGCCTCTTCTAGGAAAGTAAGCTCTTCGAAATTTTAACAGTTAGTCCCACCATGCACTCTAGGGTGACTCGTGGCCGGGTGACTGATAGTAGAAGCTGAATCAATAGAAATGAAATGGTACTGATCACTATTGATTACTTTTGGGCCTGGCAATGCTACACAGCAAACGAAATTATTTTTATGGCAACTGTATCTACAAAACCGTAACTGAGATAGGCAGTTAACGATCGATGATAAGCTGTGTGTAACTGAGTTTGAAACATGTTATTCACCGACGTATTAGAAGTCGACTAGCTACAGTTGGTCGCAAACGGACATAATTCAACACAGCATTTTTACCTATTTATGGACATCAAACAGCCACATGGCTGAGAGTAATCTTGGAGTTGCGAGCTAACATCCCAACGATTTTCGGGCTCACATGCGGTTCCTCTTCGTCGAAATGTCTTGGCTCAAACTCATCTAGGGGTTGAACCGTACGCGTCGCATTACACACTCGAAATTCGACACTTTTGACCCTTTGGTTAAATTGTCTGGCTGATGGCAAGTTTGCAAAATTGTATGAAACATACAACGTTAATATAACATACAAAACAGTAGTAATAATATCGGGAGCTAAATTAACGACCCATAAATGATGTAGGTCAAACAGTTGCAATTTGGTTAGAATAACGTTTATTCAGGAAGCAAACTAATAGTGAAAGTGATTGTATTTAGAATTACTATTACACTCGAGCGCTTATCCATTTGATACAGTTCGATTATTCACAATCTCATCACAAACTACAAGTCTAATACTCCACCTCGTCAACTACGCGAACAGTTAGAGTTCACACCTTTCGCGGCTGCTCACCGCTCAGAGACTAAGTCCCACGGTACCACACAATTTTCTAAGTCGTTTCACTTCCGAGCTGCCTAAAGACCGACCGTCCGCTTTCGCGTCTGTCCCAGTACTGTCCCTCCACCCTCCCCGGCCGCGTTTCCCGCGACGAACACCCTCCCTCAACTGACTAGGGCAGTTCCCTTTGCTGAAGCCGTCCACCTGACTCGCTACAGCTTATTCTACATTATTTTACATTTTAACATATTTAAATAATCAAAGCTTTACCACTTTCATGTTCTAAATAAAGTAACAGTAATATCCACTACATAATAAACATTAAATTCTTTTACATAAAACCAATACAATTCCCATCTTAACTTTGAATGTCACGGCCAGCAACCTTGCACCAATGTGCTTTCTGATAAATGAATAAAGAACAAAAGTAACTATTATGCACTAAACTTTACAACAAATATTCTATTACCTAATGATTCAATAAGGTGTCATGCTGTCATCGTTCAAAGTGTCTTGCGTGGAGGAAATTATGATCTGAAGCTCAACTGAAAATACTGATAATTCGTTTACTATATCTTTTAAACAAATGAAGTTACAGAGTTGATATATACAGCATTTGTAATATTAATGTGCGCTTCTATATAAAATGTCGGTCTTCAGGACAGGCCAAAGCAATTAGATTTTAGCATTCAGGTGTTTGTTACAAAACTTATTAATTTCACTTCAAAAGGAAATCCTAAACTAATATAGATTGAACAATATTCATGAAGTATGGTAGATTAAAATTACTATGGCTTCATTCCCTGAATTACCACAGAATTAAATAGTTTTAATAAATGTTTCCCTTTGTGGTCGATCTTAGGGCCACCATATCTAACACTGCTACGTCTCTGTGGCCACACAAAGCCTCTACGGGGTTTCCCTATAACGTAGGTCTTCGTCTGTCTTACTCGCACACTACAGCACTACAGGCCTCATTCAGCACAATAGACGCCTGTGAATTTCCCGATCTCGTGGCGAATATGCGCTCTTTGTGGCACACGGTCCTCGACGGCAGGGTTCGTTTCACAGTTCCTGAAGGCTGACTCTTTCGGCCATGTACTTAAATGAGAGCGAAATGCTCGTTAACTCACTTTATAGTGCAGGCTGGTTCAAAAAGATATATCCAATTTCACAACAGCACCCTGTCCTTCTTTGTTGTTTCTACTGTCCACCATGGTTAAGTCTTTTCTAAAGATTCGAGAGGAGGAAGATTTACAATAAACTTTTTACATACCTTTTCTTGCACAGTTGGCTCCAATTCTTCACGTCTAGGGGTCTGATTCTTGAAGCTGAAACTCTCACGTTTCAGGTTCTCATGGTTCAATTGACCTAAATAAATTTGAAGAATGTCGTTGCACACGTTGCAGGAAAGCGTTTCTGAAGAAGAGAAATTTGTTAACATCAAGTATAAATTTAAGTGTCAGGAAGTCGTTTCTGAAAGTATTTGTATGGAGTGTAGCCATGTATGGAAGTGAAACATGGACGATAAATAGTTCGGACAGGAGGAGAATAGAAGCTTTCGAAATGTGGTGCTACAGAAGAATGCTGAAGATTAGATGGGTAGATCACATAACTAATGAGGAGGTATTGAATAGAATTGGGGAGAAGAGAAGTTTGTGGCACAACTTGACAAGAAGAAGGGACCGGTTGGTAGGACATGTTCTGAGGCATCAAGGGATCACAAATTTAGCATTGGAGGGCAGCGTGGAGGGTAAAAATCGTAGAGGGAGACCAAGAGATGAATACACTAAGTAGATTCAGAAGGATGTAGGTTGCAGTAAGTACTGGGAGATCAAGAAGATTGCACAGGATAGAGTAGCTTGGACAGCTGCATCAAACCAGTCTCAGGACTGAAGACCACAACAACAACATCCTGATGAATGTGTCAAAACCACCGTTATCATGTGTTTGATGGTTCCTCCACCTTTCCTGCCCCGACACCACTTTCTGACTGCTTACAGCGCCATGCTTTCACCTGGTGGCAGAAAGCTGACCTATTATTTTTTCAGCATACCCCACGAGCGCACCAATGAAAGAACATACCTGCGATGTTTCAAAGTCCTCTGATGTATACAGCCCGCATTACAACACTCGGAACAGTGCCTCAGTTTAATTACAACCAACCGGTATGTCGGTTTGCACCCCTATCGTCCAACGTCTCGCGGTATGCGACTTTTTTGTGGGTATGCTGAACCTACTTACCAAATGAGAAACACGCCATTATCTTAGTTTGAAAGTTGTAGACTACAGTGAAGACCCAGTGTAAATGCACGAAGAAAATTGTGTTATTTGATGAAGCGTCAGGTTCAAAATTGGTCTGTATATGGTAATAACATTAATTATTCCAAGTCTGTGGAGCACGTATGTCCCAAGAACCTACCTAGATCCATGTTTTCATGTGAACCTAGGATATTTGTAGTGAAACATATAATTTTAGAACGATTTTGTCTGATGACAATTTTGTGAAAAGTTTAACAAATCAGTACCGATACTGATTTCTTCTCCTGACAATTAAAAACATGCATTATCGCACAGAAGTTTTCAACATAACATTTGAAGATAGTTTTGACATACCACACACCAATGATTTTTACATTCTATAAAGTTTTCTCTGGCATATACGCCCCATTACATACAAATTATGTACAAACCAGCAGAATTACTGAGGTATGTAGCACTGTCTCAAAACTGTGTCTGTGATGTATAAGGAAATATAATTAGTTACTTCAGACATTCTTGGAATGGAGAAGATGATGATTTGATCTGATTTTCATGTAACAGACACACTATAAACACATGCGGCACCATTTGATCGCTCACAGCACTGTATATATTAACCACACGGTCCGCAATACTTTTCTTCTTGTTCCGGAAGCATCTCGCTACTTGATAGCACTAGACAGAAATGAGATATAGATGTTCCAACGCTCAAAACTGCTTGTCAATTTAGTGGGACATACGCATCCCATAAACCACGAAATGGTTAATTGAACTAGTCATTCCAAGGTCTTCATTGCTTTATCAGTTCCATAAATACAATCTAACGAATGAACTGAGTAAATGTTTGGTAAGTGTTGAGACCTGTTTTCAAGGAAAATATCATTTTAACAATTTCTCTATTGAGAATTTTGTTATTTTAGAGAAAGCCTAGCTAATTCTGGTTAATTTAATAGTTTGTACGCTACCATCGCCGAGTTTCGCGGTCGCAGCTTGATTTTTTCGAGTTGATAATTAAGACTTTATGACTACGTCACCCCGCAGCGAAGATGCAGTCTTGTGTGATCGGAAACCCCCTGTATTATGAACAAGACGTCTGCACCGCAGCAGGTTTCAGTGTACACACCTTATGGAAGTACAAGGCTTACTGCACGGCGTTACCGAGTGCAAGTTTAGCGGACCGACCCAGGCCGCGCTCCCGCCTCACCTGTTGGAACAGCCTGTGGCGGTCCCCGGCCGTTTCCCCAGCGACCGATAAATTAATCAAGTAACGAGTAGGTGCCAACAAAACGGGCGCGGGGCAGGGAAATCCTGGAGCTCGTAAATCGAGATGGATTAGCTCTCAGTCGGCGCTGCCCGCGGCCGGGCGCCGTTTTTCTTGGCGCGCCGGCTTTTGTCTCGCCTCGGCAGGCCGAATGCGTCACGGCAAAGCCGCGCTTTCTAGTGAGATCCCCATCTCCGCTCCGCCGCCTCCCGTAAACGCAGTATGTGTGTTCGCTCCAGTGCCTTTCGGGTCGTGCATGCGAGTTCCAGGAGCCGGGCGGCAGCTATGTATTATAATTTCGGTTCAACAGTATTGGTACACGCAAAGATCGACTGAATGCGTAGAGTCGATAACCGTTCAACTCCTGCAGACAGGAATCTCTTTGCAGGATCCAGGCTTGGTTTGGGTATCGGCCACTGCGTTGTTCGTTATGAGAGGTAACGCCTGAAATTTTGTATTCTCTTGACGCTGTGGATCTCGGAATGTTGAATTCCCTAACGATTTCCGAAATGTAGTGTTCCATCCGTCTAGCTCCATCTACCTTTCCGAGTTCAAAATCTGTAAATTCCCGTCGCGATGCCATAATCACGTCGGACACTTTTTCATACGAATCAGCCAAGTATATATGACAGCTCTGCCAAAGCACTGCACTTTTATGCCTTGTCAACGCGAACTACCACCATCTGTATATGTGCACATTGCTGTCCCATGACTGTTGTCACCTCAATGTACTCCTGCGCTAGTATTAGTGTTAGTCGCAGAAAAGGGGAATTTTGTTAAAATTCAGTAAAGGCGCGATTGAGTGATGAAGTCTGGGGCTGCTGGCAGTGTGTGGTAATAGTCGGCAGCCAGTAGGCTCGACAGGCTAAACATGGTGCGGAGCTGTAGCGGCGTATTGCACGTACGATTTGTCTGGAATGAAGCAAGAGCAAGGCAAAGAACTGGGGCGTTGCTTTAAGTTATTGCGATGTATGAGGCGAGGCAGTACGCCAGAGCTGGGAATGGTGATGGGTAAGTGGCTGACGTATGGGAATTTACCCCTGCCATAGTTTCTGTCTCTCTCTGACACTACGTCAGAAGCGAGGGGAAAGGCAGTATAAATAGTCAGGCACTTTTAGATTGAGAGGTGTGTGACAGGTCAGTCGAGAGTCGGGTCGGACCTGTGCTGGTCTACGCTTACAGGGGCCAGTCTGGCAGCGATGTTGTAAATATTCCATGTAAACCTGTTCTTTATTTCTATGTACTTGATCGGGCTGTATTCCGCCTCTAGGGACACAAGCCTGGGGCGGGAGGGAATGGCAGCTGGGCACTTGGAGACTGTACGGTCTGCCTGGAGGACGGCAGTGTCAGTGGTCTGCAGCTGGTCCAGGACGGGCCACGTTCACTTCACACCTGGTGTACTGGGGTCCGTGCGAGGGGTGCACTGCAGGAGGCGTGGCAGCGCTGTGGCAGCACCAGAGTCGGCAGCGGGTGTTGCCGTCTGGCAAGCACCACTAGCGGCAAGTTCCGGTTCGGCGTCCAGAAGGTCGTGGGTTCGAGTCCGGTCCTGTCCTGGGAGCAGCAGCGGCCGAGGTCCATGGGTGACCACCTTCGTCCCGTGGTCAGACAGAGCAGGCCAAATGGGGCAGAGGGCGGCGGGGACCAGGGACTGTAACAGTCTCTGGAATTGCGGGCAGCTACCCAGCGCAAGACGTGATGACTCGGTGGGCGGCGACCGGGCAGAGTGTGGCCGACTCCCAGCTGAGCAGCCTTGATGATGGAGCAGCAGCATCGGCATACCAGGAGTTGCTGAGCCGGCTGGACTCACAGAACAGCACTGCGGGAAGCAGGCCGGCACTATGCTGCACCCATTGTAGTACTGTAAATTATTTGAATGAAGGAATACTTCCGAATACCGCTGTATCACTGTGCACTGCCCCTTGACGCTATTGAACTTGCTCGGCCTCCTGACGAAAAGCAGTGTGTTGGGTCCCGGCTTGAGCTCAGCCATCTGGAGTCCTGGTGTCGGTTACAATGCTGGTACCGGATTTCCACTCCCATGTATTATGTCGAGCAAGTGGTGTTGAGGTGTGCCTGTGTAGAGGAGTAGTTGAGGTGTTTGGCTGCATTCATGATGGGTGGTCATACACGTCTTGTTACATCTTGTCGTTCAGGAAGTTTTCGTCCACACCAGTATAGGAAGGAAAGCAGGACTGTCACATGCGCACGAGCACGATGGGGATGGGTGAGTAACGTTTCATTTATTGTTATGTGTCATTCTTTTGTGTTTTAAGTGGACATGATGACACAGCGCCTAAGCGATGTTTTTTGTAACCTGTCAGGTCACGGATTACCGTGTACAAAGTGGGTGCCAAAGAGTTGTTTTATTTGTAACAGATTTGGACATTTGGCTTTCAATTGTTCAGAATGTAGATGGGCGATGATTTGCTGCAAGAACTAAGGTTTAGGAGTAGCAGACTGGAATTAATACTATAAGCAAGAATGGTGAACACGGCAAGGAGCGGAGGCTGCGGCTGTGACTACAGTGGAAGCTGTAGCACTCTAACTGAGCAGAATCGGGTATTGTCAGAGGCAAGGATAAGGGTCAAAGAAAAATATTAAGAATTAGCGGGGAGATTTGAGGCATTGTAGGTAGGGGAAGGGACGTTGGGTGAAAGTAAATTGCAGGTCGGGGAGTGTCATGGACTGTAATCATGGCATTGATTAACCCCTTTTCGGGTAAAACAACAGGGGATGTGTCGATATTCCTTGATGACATTATCACAATGGCTGAGGCCAGTGGGTGGTCGGATGCTGTAATGTTGAGAGTGGCAAAGTTACGCCTGATATGGGATGCCAAGTCGTACGTACTGTACCATGAAACGTTGAACAATGTGGGGACGTTTGCAGAGCCTGAGGCTGGGTTACACCAGAGGTACCAAAAACAGAATAGTACCAGGTTTTTTCGGGAAAAATTAAGTGCGTTTGTTATGAGAAGAAATGAAACTGTGGAGGTTTTCTCAGACAGGATTCGAAAGCTGAATGCACAAACGTTCGAACTGTCACCGAATGGAGAGTCGGATAGAGTGCTGTTACAGGAGGCCAAGAACAGGGCGTTAGATGTGTTTTTGCGGGGAGTACCGCCGGAGATGTCACGTCGGGTGAGAATGGGGAATCCCAGTGATTTGCGGCGGCTCTAAGGACTGCCACTTACATAGAGGAGGTCGATTATGCGACGAAGCAAAGGGTGGAGCATAAAGATCCGGCAACGGAAATTAAGTGTTTTTTTGGGGCCAGATAGGGCATACTAGGAGACAGTGTCAGCGTCAGTTGCGATGTTACTCATGTAGGAAAATGGGTCACCGGGCAGTGAACTGCAGGAGTAAAATTAGGGGGGAACCTCGGCGACAGCAGCCTTTAAACGAGAACGGGACAGGACTGCTTCAACCGTCGGAGGGTGGGCCCAGTGAAATTAGGTAATGCGCTTGTAGGTGCACAGACGATATTCTACTTATTAGGCTTGGTGAATGGAAGGGAACAGAGGTTTCTGGTTGACACGGGGCCACACGTGTCTGTTATTAGTCTAGACCTGGTTAGCAGTAGAAGGCTTGAGCCACCACGTTGGGGGAGGGGGGAGACAATAATAAAGTGGAATCATTGGGTACGACGGTACTTCAATTTGTGATCACACGAACTAAGTTCAGTGAGCAAGTAGAGGTGTTACTATGTGTGGGTGAGGGGTATGCGGTGATTCTGGGACTGGACTTCCTTGACAAACACTGTTCGAATATAGATCTTTGGCAACAAACAGTGGAACTCAGTGGAACAATGTTTTTCTTGGGGGAAACGGTTGCAAATGGACGAATGTCGCAAGGCGCACTTAATGCGAAGGTGACGCCAGCTAAACTGCGAATGGATTCATTAAAGGTCGATCGGCAGGAACATACCGGCAGGTACAGGGAAGGTAGTCTGGGTTTCGATAAATACGGTCTTACCAAAGGAGACGTTATACATGGTGGAGCCACTCTCGAGTAATGAGGAGTTGGATAATGCGCACTGTTTTGTACGGAGAAGTTTAGCTCACGCAAGTTATGTGGAAGGAGTTTAAAGGATTTCTGTAAGTATAGATAACTTCGGCAGAGCGGATTTTAGCTTGTCGAAAGGATTGTTATTGGCCACATTGGGGTTTTTTGATGAACATGACCTCGTTAGGGAGGATTTAGATGCGAGCCATAAGCAAAGCGTCGATGCAGCGCAATTGAGGGCAAAATTACAGAATTTGCAGGGAGACGACAGGGTCGCGTTGGAGGAATTATTATTGTCATTTAGCGATTTATTCGGAACGGAGGGTAGGCTACCGGCAACACCGATTACGAAGCATCACATACCAACGGAGGATAATACACCAGTGTTTAGGAAACCATATAGGGTAGCACGTCATATGCGACCGCTACTAGAGGAGTTTACAGAACAACAACTACGTGATGGAATCATAGAGCATAACGATAGTTAATATTCAAGCAATATAGTTCTCGTACCTAAGAAGTCGGAGGATGGTACAAGGAAGTATAGGTTTTGTTGTGATTATAGGTTTCTGAATGCGGAAATCATTTCGGACGCATATCCGATTCCGAATATCACGGACACATTGGATAATCTGGGACAATGTAACTATTTCACGACGATTGATTTACGGAGTGGATACCACCAATTGGAAGTAGCGCCAGAGGATAGGGCAAAGACAGCTTTTACTGTTCCTGGGGGACACTATCAGTATATACGTATGCCGTTCGGGTTGAAAAATGCACCGGCCACTTTCCAGCGGTTATTAGATGGGATTTTAAGGGGATTGAAACCGAAGACATGTATGGTTTACCTAGATGACATTATAGTATTTTCGAAGGATATACCAGAACATGTATCGCGTTTAAGAGAAGTCCTTAGAAGATTGCGGTCAGCATGATTAAAATTAAGTTTAGAAAAATGTAATTTTGCGCAGACGAGGGTCAAATATTTAGGTCATGTAATCAGTGAAGAATGGTTTCAAACCGATCCTCGGTTAACAGAGGCAGTTCAGAATTTTCCGACACCACGTACAATTGTATATTGGGTTATGTTTATGTGATCGTAAATTTGTAAAGGATTTTGCTAAAATAGCCGAGCAGTTAACAAAGCTTTTAAATTTCAATGGACGGAGGAATTCCAGCAAGCTTTCGATGAATTAAAAATGAGATTAGTTTCTGGTCCGGTGTTGGTGTTTCCGAATTTTGAAGAAGACTTCATCTTATCATGCGACGCTTCAAATGGCGCAGTAGGGTGTGTTCTGGGGAGGATCCGGTGGCGTATGCTTCCAGACAGTTAAATAGGGCAGAGCGGAATTATTCCACAACGGAAAAGAAGATGTTGGCTGTAATATATGGAGTAACGTATTTTAGTTGTTACCTTTATGACAGGAAGTTTAAAGTCGTGACAGATTATGCAGCGTTGAGATGATTACTGGGACTCAAGGATCCTTCTAGTCAGTTAACACGATGGGCTCTAAAATTAAGTGAGTTTGACTTCATAAGCCAGGGAAGTAACACGGGAATGCAGATGCGTAAACCCCAAGTTAGACGCACTAGAAGTAATGGGGAAGAATTTCGCGGAATGGCAAAGGGCACAAGCAGAGGGTGAGGAGTGCCAGGGTTTTAGAACTCAACTGCATTTCATTGGGGAGGGAAATTTGTTGTGTAGAGTTACCAGGTGTGGACCACGGGTAGTGGTACAAAAGAGTTTGAGAGAGGAAGTCTTAAAGCAGGCCCATGATCATGTGGTTTCAGGTCATGGTTGTCGTCGAGCAACGGAAAGACGAGTAGCAGAGCGATTTTGGTGGCGCACTCGGAGAAGGGATGTGGAACAATACGTAGCAAATTGTATACCGTGTGCTCAGCGAGCGGATGTGATGCACGCAAGAATTCCATTGCAACGGTTACAAGAGGCTTAGAAAGCTTTTGAGTTTATCAGGCTAGATGTCTGCGGGCCATATAACAAAACACCGGTAGGGAATAGTTGTGTTTCAACTATAATTGATCACTTTTCGCGGTTTCTAGCCATGGTCGCAATACCAGACCAACAGGCAAGTACGGTAGCACAAGCTTTAGTCAGTAACTGGTTATTGAAGTTTGGGGTGCCTGATACCATAATTACGGATGAGGGAAAGAACTTCATGTCCGAATTAATATCATAGTTGTGTCGGATATTGAGAATTAAAAAATTACAGACCAGTCCATTTCATCCGCAGGCGAATGGGAGAACGGAGCGAGTACATAAGACAATTTCAAAACTGGTAAGTTATTATGTGAATGGAAACCATGATAACTGGGACGTTTATCTTCCGCACGTGGTATCGAAAAAATGGCTCTGAGCACTATGGGCCTTAACAGCTACGGTCATCAGTCCCCTAGAACTTAGAACTACTTAAACCTAACCAACCTAAGTACATCACACAACACCCAGTCATCACGAGGCAGAGAAGTACGTGGTATCGAGTTATAACCACAAAATACATTCGGAGGTCGGAATGTCACCGTTCGAGGTGGTCTGTGGAAGAAAGATGCCATCACCGTTTGACGTTCTAAGTCCGAAATCTGGAGCTAAAGGGGACGCAGTGGGGAAATTTGCATGGACAGTACGGGAAGTCTGGAAGAGAGTACAGAAGGCCAATACGAAAGCGTTGGAAAGGCAGGAAGAACAGAATAAGCGGTTGTGACCTTTACCACAGTACGGGGTAGGTCAATGGGTGAATCCATATACATCTAAGGGAAAGACGAAAAAATTCTTGACGAAGTACCACGGACCACACCAGGTCGTGGAGATGACTTCGCCTGTAAATGTTAAAGTGCACCTGCTAACAAAAACATCCGTTATCCACGTAAGTAGAGTAACGCCTTTTAAAGGAATGGTGGACGGGTTACCTCAGTCACAAGAAAGTGACCCAATTCGAGAGGCTAGGCAAATCAAACGGAAGAAGAAGGTCGCGGCGGAGGGACAACAGCGGATGCATAAGATTCCGTATGCGTTACGGAGGGAGTAAATTACTATGTGTGTAATATTGTATGGCATGTTCACATTTTGTGTTTTTGTTTCAAGGGATAATTTACGCTTTTTGTTTTGGGTTTTAGTGGGTCAGATAATAGTTGCGTTTTTCTTGTTTGTTGTTTTAGTTTTGCCAGCCGTTGTGGCCAAGCGGTTCTAGGCGCTTCAGCCCGGAACCGCGCGACTGCTACGGTCACAGGTTCGAATCCTGCCTCGAGCATGGATGTGTGTGATATCCTTACATTAGTTAGGTTTAAGTAGTTGTAAGTTCTAGGGGACTGATGACCTTAGATGTTAAGTCCCATAGTGCTCAGAGCCATTTGAACCATTTTTTGTTTTAGTTTTGTCATTGTATGGGGGAGACTATTTTTTTTTCTTTTTGTTCAGAGAATTCGATAGGGGCAGAGTGAACTGTCGGGAATGTTGGAGGATGTTGTACGATGTTGTAGTGACTTGTAGTGGGAAGGGCCTCTGGAGATATTACCAATGCAGAATCTGACATATTTGAACTCCACGTTAAATCCAGAGTTTTTGGAAACGTTGCATTCCTTTATTAATGCACAGGAGGGATCTATCACGGTTAATAAAGTACTGGAACGCCTTCGAACGTTACAATAGAATCGTACTCACAGAATAAAGACAGTGAACATTTCAGCCAGAGTGTGCCGTTTTTCTATTTTTCTTGAGTATTGCTTTGTGGAGAGTGTGGAAACTTGCCCTAGTAGAGGAGGTGCCAAAACATCAGTTGCCTACGGCATAGGTAACCAGTGCAAACAGTGTATACGTTTAGAGTTAATATTTTGATGTTCTCGTTAGTTTTAATATGTAGAATGTAAGTTTTGTGAACAAGGTATGTTCACGCAACCACACGCCACATCTATTATATTTCGATTCAGGACGAATCTTGTTGAAAGGAGCTGCGCTAGTATTAGTCTTAGTCGTAGAAAAGGGGAATTTTGCTAAAATTCAGTAAAGGCGCGGTTGGGCGAAGAAGTCTGGGGCCGCTGTCAGTGTGTGGTAGTAATCGGCAGCCAGTAGGCTAGACACGGTAAACATGGTGCGGAGCTGTAGAGGCGTATTGAACGTACGATTTGTCTGGAATGAAGCAAGAGCAAGGCAAAGAACTGGGGCGTTGCTTTAAGTTATTGCGATGTATGAGGCAAGGCAGTACTCTAGAGCCGGGAGTGGTGATGGGTAAGTGGCTGACGTATGGGAATTTACGCCTGCCATAGTTTCTGTCTCTCTCTGACTACGTCAGAAGCGAGGGGAAAGGCAGTATAAATAGTCAGGCACTTTTAGATTGAGAGGGGTGTGACAGGTCAGTCGAGAGTCGGGTCGGACCTGTGCTGGTCTACGCTTACAGGGGCCAGTCTGGCAGCGATGTTGTAAATATTCCATGTAAACCTGTTCTTTATTTCTATGTACTTGTTCGGGCTGTATTCCGCCTCTAGGGACACAACCCTGGGGCGGGAGCGAATGGCAGCTGGGCACTTGGAGACTGTACGATCTGCCTGGAGGACGGCAGTGTCAGTGGTCTGCAGCTGGTCCAGGACGGGCCACGTTCACTTCACACCTGGTGTACCGGGGTCCGTGCGAGGGGTGCACTGCAGGAGGCGTGGCAGCGCTGTGGCAGCACCAGAGTCGGCAGCGGGTGTTACCATCTGGCAAGCACCACTTGCGCCAAGTTCCGGTACGGCGTCCAGGAGGCCGTGGGTTCGAGTCCGGCCCTGTCCTGGGAGCAGCAGCGGCCGAGGTCGACGGGTGACCACTACATCTACCTTCGTCTCATGGTTGGACACAGCAAGCCAAATGGGGCGGAGGGCGGCGGGGACCAGGGATTGTAACAGTCTCCAGAATCGTGGTCAGCTACACAATGCAAGGCGCGACGCCATGGTGGGCGGCGATCGGGCAGAGTGCGTCTGACTCCTAGCTTAGCAGCCTTGATGATGGAGCAGCAGCGTCATCATACCAGGAGTTGCTGAGCTGGCAGGACTCCCGGAACAGTTCAAAATGGCTCAAATGGCTCTGAGGACTATGCGACTTAACTTCTGAGGTCATCAGTCCCCTAGAACTTAGAAGTAATTAAACCTAACTAACCTAAGGACATGACACACATCCATGCCCAAGCCAGGATTCGAACCTGCGACCGTAGCGGTCGCTCGGCTCCTGACTGCAGCACCTAGAACTGCTCGGCCACTCCGGCCGACCCCGGATCAGTATTGCCGGCAGCACGCCGACACTACGCTCCACCCATCATAGTACAGTAAACTATGTGAATGATGGAATACTTCCGAATACCGCTGTATCACTGTGCACTGCCCCTTGACGCTATTGAACTTGCTCGGCCTCCTGACGAAAAGCAGCGTGGTGGGTCCCAGCTTCAACTTGGCCATGTGGAGTCCCGGGTTCGACCATCGACACCCCGCAACACTACCTTCTTTCTCCTGTTTTCCTGGCCCTATACCCTATCTTCGAGGGGTCGGTATGTTAATTATTGGATATGACAATGCTATTGGTAGGGGTGGCCGACGCCCTTTCTGTCCTCCCCCATCCCCCCCCCCCCCACACACACACACAGCCGCTCCCCTCCTATGCAGTCCGTGTACTTCTGTCTCCGTCTAGAGGTATCCCACGTGAAAGTTTGTAAACGTTTTTTAAATGTTTGCGAATCAAGTAACTGATTCAGGACGTGCATATGAGCCCGGCATTCACCTAATCAGATGTGCGAAACTGCCTAAAAACTACATCCAGACTGACCGGCGCACTGGCCCTGGTCGTTAATCAGCAGTGTGATGGGAGGCCTACACATCTCCCCGAATCCCCGAAGTGGCATGGTAAAGCGCGAGGCTATTTGGGCAGGTCTATGTGCCATATATCATTGTCATAATAATAATTGTAGTAACAGTAATAAAGGTAACAGAACTGTTAATGTTTGTACAAAGTGAACCACAGAATTGTTAATGTTTATACAAGGTGAACCAGAACTCCGCCAACAAACTTTCAGAGATTGTTCGGGGATATATTCTGAGTATTTTAGAACGAAAGATCCATGGACCTGGCAGCTTTCTAGACAGTTGTTTGTTTATTGGCCAACTTTGTATCTGTATTGGAATGGAAATAGTGCACAGCAGTGCAAATGTCGACGGTATGCGCTGTGCATCTTATTTGGAAAAAAAATTGCTTCACGGCACTTGCTGCCGACAATGTCAACTTTACTTTTTGCCCTCAAGTTCAGTGCTGCAACGCCAAAGCAGATGACTTGTTTGCAAATCACCAAGTGGCAACGTGTAGATTCACCACCATCGAAAAAGTGAAGACTCAGCCTTCGTTGTGTAAGAGACGCAGTACGAATAGGTTAACTGATCCGTAGTTGACCGATATGCATTTCGTGCTTGGTTTCACGGAATGCAGTGGCAGAGCGGCACAACGATGTCCATGCTGTGCTGTAACTGCAACGACGACAACCACATCGTAGTCGTTTTGTACCTGTTCACTGGTTTCTGCGAGAAACTGGATGTATGGGATATGTCAGAAAAGTAATGAGACGACAACACTGTGAGCGATCTGGCAATGCTGTGTTTTTCTGCTTGTGTAGAGCGATGTATTCATCCCTTCCAGACGCTCCGTCCGAGTTTCAGCTCCGTACAGCCATTACGTGATTTTTGAAAGCGCCATCAGTGAAGTTGTGTTTTTGCGGTGTGTTTCGAAAATGGAACAGCGGAATTTAGAGCAACGTTTGGCCACAAAGTTTTGTGTTAATCTTAGGGAATCCGCGAGTGCTAGCTTTTAAAAGTTGAAACAGGCCTATGCAGAACGTTCATTACTAACAGCACAGGTATTTCGCTGGCGCAAACCATTTTTGGGAGGCCTTCAAAAACCGACGAAAACGTCGAGCGTGTGGGTGCTCTTGTGAGCACAGACAGTCTTTTATCAATAAGGATGTTGGTTGACATTTTAAACTTAAACATTTTCGATGTATATCAAATTTTAAGGGAAGTTCTGCACTTGCAAAAGGTTTGTGCCAAAATGGTGCAGAAAAACCTCACAACTGAGCAGAAGGACAATCGAATAAATGTGTGCATTGATCTTCTTGTAGATAGAACTCAAGACGTCACTCTTAACGGAACTAAATCGACAGATGTAAAGGCAAAATCCTGAGTTCCACAAGGAAGTGTGACAATACCGTTGCTGTTTACAATATATATAAAATAATGAACTAGTAGAAAGCGTCGGATGCTCTTTAAGGCTATTCGCAGATGATGCAGTTGTCTATATCAAAATAGCAACACCAGAAGATAGTAAGAATTTGCAGAACGACGTGCAGAGAATCGATGAATGGTCCAGGCTCTGGCAGTTGACCCTTAACGTAAATAACTGTAACATATTGCGGATACATAGGAAAAGAAATTCACTACTGTACAGCTACACTACTGATGACAAACGGCTGGAGACGGCGTCTGCCGTAAAATATCTAGGCCTAACTATCCAGAGCGACCTTAAGTGGAATGTCCACATAAAACAGATAGTGGGATAAGCAGACACTAGACTCAGATTCATCGGAAGAATCTTAAGGAAATGTAACTCATCCACGAAAGAAGTAGCTTATAAGGCGCTTATTCACCCGATTCTTGAGTACTGTTCATCTACCTCGGATCCCTATCAGGTAGGCGTAAGAGGAGATAGAGAAGATCCAACGAAGAGCGGCGCCGTTCGTCACGGGATCGTTTAACTGGCGAGAGAGCGTTACGGGGACGCTAAACAAATTCCACTGGCGGACGTTACAAGAGAGGCGTTGTGCATCACGGAGAGATTTACTATTGACATTTCGGGACAGCACTTTTCAGGAGGAGTCGGACAACATATTACTTCCGCCACATACATCTCGCGTATTGACCACGAGGAGAAAATTCGAGAAATTAGAGCCAATACAGAGGTTTACCGACAATCAGTCTTCCCATGCACTACTCGGGAGTGGAACACGGTTGGAGGGATCAGATAGTGGTACCGAAAGTACTCTCCATCACACACCATTAGGTGCCTTGAGGAGTATAATATAGATGTAGATTGCCAATGACCACGAATGGTTCGTGATTTCCCTAAATCACTCCAGGCAAATGCTGGGATGGTTCCTTTGACAGGGCACGGCCGACTTCCTTCTCCGTCCTTCCCTAACCCGATGAGACCGATGACCTCGCTGTTTGGTCTCTTCCCCCAACCCTACCAACCAACCAACCAACCAACGAATGGTTCAGTCGTGTGATCAAAGACTATGAATCCTATATCTTATATACGATCCTGACACAGAGCGGCAAAGTGAGGACTGGCACATTCAGACATCTCCTCGACCAAAAAAAGGTCGAATGAGCAAGTCAAAGTTCAATACAATGCTGATTTGCTTTTTTTTTTTACAGTAGGGGTATCGCGCTTAAAGAATTTGTTTCTCTAGGACAAAATGTCGACCAAGTGTTTCACAAAGATATCCTTGAAAACCTCAAGAAAAGGGTGAATCGAGTGAGACTGGACATTGCAGACAAGAAGATGCTGCATCATGACAACGCCCAATGTCACACGGCCACTTCATAACGGAATTTTTGATCACGAAAGGTATTTATTTTGTTCCACAGCCCTCCTATTCACTTGATTTGTGTCCCTGTGACCTTTTTCTTTTCCCAAAATTGAAAATGTCTTAACAGGATGTCATGTAGGGACGCTGAAGAACATTCAAAAGAAAGTGACCGACATGTTAATGGCCCTACCTGTTGATGCCTTTCAGCGCTGCTACCAAGACTGGGAACAACGACTCCGTCGGTGTGTAGTTGCCGAAGGGAACTACTTTGAAGGGGACAGTAATAAAAACTTTCGTAGATCAAAAATCAGTCTCATTATTTTTCTCACTTACGTTGTATAACATATTCAGTTTTATTGATTGTTCTGACGTATTTGCACAGAAATGAAGGTAACTGGGATCTACGTTTACATGTATATAAAAATTCCGCAGCACAACACATGGTGCTTGGCGGAGGGTACCTTGTAACATTACTTGACATATCATTTCCTGTTCCACTCGCAAACAGAACGAATGAAAAACGGCCATCTATACGCCTCCGTGCGAGCTCTAATTTCTCTCATCTTCGGGCCCATACGCGAAATGTATATTGGCGGCAGTAGAATCGTTCTGCTTGAAAACTTCCCGCCTCCTTCATATCTCTTTTGTTAGGCAACCTTCCCTTTTACAATAACCTATGAAACCTTCCCTTAGGATTTCTACCTCTTGCTTAATAATAACAAATGAAATCTTCCCTTCGAAATTAATTCTCTTTCTCAATCTTCACAAACAAATTTAAATGCTGCTTATTAAAAGTTATTTTCTGATTATTTCGACGAAACATAGAATGTGTCGTCGTTGTGGCCCTCAGTCGTTACCTGCAATAACCCAAAACTGTTCCTTACCGTTTTTACTGTTACTGGATCGCCATCTGACTGCTACATCGAACTGCGACATGAATATACTTACTCTGTTTTACTATACTCTATTAGTTGATGGTGGGCTGTCATAATAAGTGGCTGTATTTATTACCAAGGCTGAAATTATTGTTTAATAGCAAAGCTGACGTTATTCTTTAATTAATGTGACTGAAGTTACGTAATTCATAGTTAAACTTTTTCTTGACAACAATAAAATTTTGCGAAGTTTTACGTTGATGGTTTTTGAGATGTATTATAATCAGTAATGCTATTTTGGTGGCAAAAATTAATTATATTCTGAATGAAATTATTTTACAAACGTTTAAATGGGACTTACTTTTTACAAGAATCTTACAACTAGCAATGCGCAAACATAGCTTCAGTAATCTTGAGTTCCTCAAAAAATTAATTCAATAATATTAGTTCCTCTTATGATAATAGTTAGCTGATGTCTCTGTACATCCGTTTATAATCTCTTGTAAATCATAGCTAGTGGCTGGCAGGCACACCGCTCCTCTCGACTTCTCGCTTCAGTCCTGCTACCGACTCGCTTCACATGTCGCTTACTACTGACTTCCTACGAACTCTAAAGTGCGGTCTCTGCTGTCAACAACGCTTTCTGCTGCAGGCAATCCCTGCTACCATTACAAAATGAATCAACGCACGGTCTTTCCCGCTCTTTTCTTAAAATGTATCCATACGCTGTCTCTCCCGCCCTTTTTAAAATTATATCAATGTGCTGTCTGTCTTGCCAACAATACTTTGGTGCAGACATTCCCTGCTACCACAATTACTTCCAACATGACAAATATTAATTATTCCTACTTAATCCTATCAATAAAATATAAACATCTTTCATAAATTGTAGTTTGACAATAGACAATAGAAATATACAAGTCTTACATGCTGTCAGCTTTAAATGCCGTTTCTCTGCATTTTCTCGGTAGTGGCCCTCGAAAAAGAAGGTCGCCTTCCCTCCAGGGGTTCCCACGTAAGTTCACGAGGCATCTCCGTAATACCTGCGTCTTGATCGAACCTTCCGGTAACAACTCTAGCAGCCTGCAGCTGAATTGCTACCGTGTCTTCCTTTAATGCGATCTGCGTGGGGCTCCAGCAGTACTCAAGAATGGGTCGACTAGTGTTCTACACCTGGTCTCCTTTACACGTGAACCACACGTTGCTACAATTCTCCTAACTAATCGAAGTAGACTATTCGTCTTCCCTATTACAAGCCATACATGCTCGTTCCATTTCACATCGCTGTGCAACGTTTTGTCCACATACTTAATCAACTTGACTGTGTCAAGCAGCACACCACCAACGCTGTATTCGAACATTACGAGGTTATTTTTCCTGCTCTTATGCATTAACTTACATTTTTCTATGTTTAGAGCTGGCCCTCATTCATAAAACCAACTATAAACTTTATCTAAGTCATCTTGTATCATTCCACGATCATTCAAGAGCGACACCTTCCCGTACACTGCAGCATCAGCAGTAAAGAGCCCCAGATTGCTGTTCAGTTTTTTCACGAAATCATTTGTGTATATAGAAAATAATAGCGGTCTTATCACACTTCCTAGTGCACTTCTGACGATACCCTTGTCTCTGATGAACACACGCCGTCGATGACAATGGACGAGGTTCTATTAATTAATAAAAGCCACTCGCATATCTGGGAAGCTACTGTGTATGCTCGTACCTTCGTTAGCAGTCTGCAGTGGGTCCCGCTTTTCAGAAGTTTCGGAATAAGGAATCTGTCTACTGTCCTTCATCCATTGTTTGAAGGATATCATGTGAGAAAAGGGCAAGCCGAGTTTGGCACGAGCGATGCTTTCTAAGACCGTGCTGATTTGTGGACAGAAGCTTTTCTGTCTCAAGGAAATTTATTACGTTCTGATTGAGAATACGTTGAAGAATTCCGCAGCGAAGGATGATGCTGTTCTGTAGTTTTGCGCATTTATCGTTTTTTCTGACGATAAAATTTACAGCACACGGGGCAGTCAGAAACAGCCTGAAATCTTGTAAGGGTGTAGCAGGATAGCTTGTGCTGAGGGAACTGTTAAGAGAAGAATCCGATACAATGCGCCATTTCCGAGGTAATGCACGCTCAAATGCACGCGGCCTGCCTGAAACGCTGTCTACAAACAACGCCTCATTTGGTTTTCTACAACGGAACATCAGAGCGATACGGAAACTGGACGTGGGATTGTGGTAAGGATCGAATGCGAGCCAAACGCTGAGAGGTCTCGTGCTTGGCATTGAACGCTACGACAGCAACAGACACTGACTGTATCTGGCGGACAGATTGAATTTGCGCCACAACAGTCTGACTGGCTAACTTCAGTGATGATTAACTCGGAAATGGAGCGACGTACCGAATTATTTTCTTAACAATAATATCTCTCAGCACAAGCTACCCTGCAATACCATTACAAGCTTTCCAGACTGTTTAGACCACTCCGTACAAAATCTAATTGAGCATTCAGCATTATCGGTATTACACTTAGCACTATGATTATGAACACAGCACAGACTATGGTATATGAGTGTATAAATGAAGAAAATGATCTTTCTTTAAGTCAATTCTGCCTGCGGTCGAGGAAGTATAGCTATCGCACCCAACAGACAAGAATTAACTCGTGAAATTGTAAATGATGTTTTTCAGAAAATCATTAATTGGTTCTCTGCAAATGGGCTCTCATTAAACTTTGACAAAACACAGTACATACAGTTCCACACAAAAATGGCTCTGAACACTATGGGACTCAACTTCTGAGGTCATCAGTCCCTTAGAAATTAGAACTACTTATACCTAACTAACCTAAGGACATCACACACATCAATGCCCGAGGCAGGATTCGAACCTGCGACCGTAGCGGTCTCGCGGTTCCAGACTGTAGCGCCTAGAACCGCACGGCCACTCCGGCCGGCCAGTTCCACACAGTAAGTGGAATGACACCATTAATAAATATAGACTTCGATCAGAAACCGGTAGCTAAGGTAGAATATTGAAAATTTCTAGGTGTATGCGTTGATGAGGGGTTGAACTGGAAAAAAACACACTGAAGATCTGCTGAAACGTTTGAGTTCAGCTACGTAAGCTATTAGGGTCATTGCATATTTTGGCGATATACATCTCAGTAAATTAGCTTACCACGCCTATTTTCATCCTCTGCTTTCGTATGGCCTCATATTCTTGGGTAACTCATCATTGAGTAAAAGAGTGTTCATTGCACAAAAGCGTGTAATCAGAATAATTGCTGGAGCTCATCCAAGATCATCCTGCAGACACTTATTTAAAGAGCTAGAGATCTTCACTGTAGCCTCACAATATATATATATGTGTTCACTTATGAAATTTGTTATTAACAATCCGAACGAATTCAAAAGTAATAGCAGTGTACATGGCTACAACACTAGGAGAAAGGATGATCTTCATTACTCAAGGTTAAATCTAACTTTGGCTCAGAAGCGGGTAAATTATACTGCCACAAAAGTCTTTGGTCACTTACTTAATAGCATCAAAAGTCTGACAGATAGCCATATAACATTTAAAAGGAAATTAAAAGAATTTCTTAATGGTAACTGCTTCTACTCATTACATGAATTTTTGGATATAGTAAGTGGGCAATTTCCCCAACCCCACAAAAAAATAAAAATATTAAGCGTCATGTAGTATTTTTTGTAATGTAATATCTTGTATAGACACCTTTTATTAACTTGACACGTTCTACATCATTACGAAGTGTCGTATTCATAATCTATGGAACAAGTGCTAATCTAATCTAATCTAATCTGCAATTTTTTCCTAATGTAAGTATGGTTCACAAAGATGGGGCAGAAAGCGGATATCTTTGGATTTCTAAGTTTCTTCATTCAGCTTCCAGTAGTTAGCCGGTCCTATCTGCGAACTCACGAATCGTGATGCATTTATTTTTAACAGTCGGTACAGTTAGATTCCGAAGGGCAAGAAACTGAAAAATATTCTGCCTTAAACATAGCTTGTAATTGTCTAGAATTTCTTTCCGTCCACGCCTCTCCATTTTAATTACATTTATTCTCCGAAGTTCAGTTGAGTGTTTTAAAAACGGACGCGTGGGAAAGTATGAACAACACTTTTACTGTAATGTTTGTTTTCTGGAATGGGAAGGGGCGAGGTTATGGATGCCTTGCGCCGTTCCTTTGGATGCGTGCCTGTCTTTTTATCTGAAAACCTGTATGTATGTAACATTTGAAGTTTCATTCTGGACAAAGGACGTATGCAGTAGGGGAGATGAGGAAATGCCTGCTTGGAATGAGTCGCCGTACGGGGAAACAATGCTTCCCCTCGTTCCCATCCACCCTGTGGTTGCCAGTGTTCAGTTTGAAAAATATTGTGCTACTAGTAGACTTCAGCTTCAGTCTTGTTGTGTTGTATTCAGAAGTACACTGATTAAGGTCTGTAATTTTACGTGATTCCTGCACTGTATGTGCGGTAGTCAATGTTTTGATTCTTGTTCTTTTAATAAATGCAACAACCAGACCCTTTCTTATTTAAGCTAATACGCATTTCGATCTTTCACCCATCTTCAGCTAGCGTAATACATATTTGAATCATCAGTCAGTACACAGTTACAGCCTCGATAGCAAATTGAATGCTGCCACTGTCCTGTGCAAAATCAGAATTCTTTTAACTACTACGCTTCGCGAGTTGTATATTTACGAGGTATTACCGTTTAGCTTTCAACTATACTGGTTGTTGTTCCGATTTTCTCCCTTATGGATGTGGCACAAAAACTTTGTTACTTTTGTTTTGCGCAAAAACCGCGCGACCGAGACGGTCGCAGGTTCGAATCCTGCCTCGGGCATGGACGTGTGTGATGTCCTTAGGTTAGTTAAGTTTAAGTAGTTCTAAGTTCTAAGGGACTGACGACCTCAGAATTTAAGTCCCATCGTGCTCAGAGCCATTTGAACCTTTTTTTTTTTTTTTTTTTTTTTTTTTTTTGTTTTTTTTTTTTTTTTCACAAAAACAGCTCAGCGCCCGCCATGGTTCTGAATAACATCTTTCTTTAAACCTGAAAACACATCTACGTTCAAGGATTACATTTTGCTTACAGGTTCTGGTTGGTTGGATGGATTATTTGGGGGAAGGGTCCCATCGGATTAGGGAAGGATTCCTTTCAAAGGAATCACCCCGGAATTTTCCTGAAGCGATTTAGGGAAATCACAGAAAACCTAAATCAGGATGGCCAGACGCGGGTTTGAACCTCCCGAATGCGACTCCAGTTGCTTACCACCTCGCCACCTCGCTCTGTCACACATTTTGTACTCTTCAAATGGTTCAAATGGCTCTGAGCACTATGGGACTTAACATCTGAGGTCATCAGTCCCCTAGAACTTAGAACTACTTAAACCTAACTAACCTAAGGACATCACACACATCCATGGCCGAGGCAGGACTCGAACCTGCGACCGTAGTGGTCATGCGGTTCCTGACTGAAGCGCCTAGAACCGCTCGGCCACACCAGCCGGCCATTCTGTACTCTGTTTTATTTTATGTACTGTGTCATATAACCTAAACAGTCAATAACGAACTTATTTAATAAGCATATAGAGTACTCAGCACATTCATGTTGAACAATTTCAGTTCCTTTTTATTCACACAGAAACTGTACGCAGAACATACACTCGTGAAAAATGAAAAAAGAACTCATTGACGGAAGTGAATAAGATCTGTTAGTCTTTCGTGGGACACTGTGAGAGGGATTGCATGCGATGCGTTATCAGCCGTGGAATGTTGCAAGCTGCTCAGCGGTTGTTCACCGCCAGAGCCAGTGGCAGCCAGTTTGCCGTGATATACGGATCTCCTTGTGTGTCTTCAACATTGTCAGCATGCCGCGACAGGGTGTGTGTGAACCGTTTGCGTAACTGACGAAGTTTGAGCGAGGGCGTATAGAGGGCCTGCGGGAGGCCGGACGGACATACCGCAAAACTGCGCAACACGTGGGGCGAGAGGTCTCCACAGTGCATCGATGTTGTCGCCAGTGGTCAGCAGAAGGCGCACGTGCCCGTCGACCTGGGTCCGGACAGCGGTGACGCCAGATGCACGCCAAGACCGTCGCGTCTTACGAAGTGCCGTACAGGACCACACCGTCACTTCCCAACAAGTTAGGGTGTCTTCCGCTCACGCCCCAACATCGCTCAGCCCGCCTCCAGTGGTGTCACGATAGGCGTTTAAGGAAGGACGATTGGAGACGTGTCGTCTTCAGTGATGAGATTCGATTCTGCCTTGGTGCCAATGACGGTCGAATGCGTGTATGGCGTCGTGCAGGGGAGCGCCGAAATCTGGAGTGTGTACGACAGAGGCACACAGGACCAACACCCGCAATCATGGGGAAGGGAACCATATCCTACCCTGGCCGTTCTCCACTGTTGACAGTAGAGGGAACATTGAACAGTGAATGGTACGTTGAAACCATTATTCCACCGGTCTTGCTACCGTTCATACATCAACAAGGCGCCATGCTTTTCCAACAGGACAATGCACCCCCACATGTCTCCCGTGCCACCCAACTTGCTCTTCAAGATGTACGCCAACTATCCTGGGCAGCAAAATCCCCGGATCTGTCTCCCATTGAGCATGTTTGGGACCGGATGAAAAGTCATCTTGCGCGGTCTGCACGATGGGCACGGAATCTGGCCCAGCTAAGGCACCAGGTGGATACTGCTTGGCAGGTCATTCCTCAAGACTACATTCGGCACCTCTACGATCGTCTTCATGCGAGAATTGCAACCTGCATTAGTGCAAAAGGAGGGTATACACAGTACTAGCGCCGACATTGCGCACGCTCTGTTGACTTGACTCACGTGGGTATGCCTCTGTCTTTGTGATCGTGTGTTCTATACGTCCCCAAGAGTGTGCCAATAAAATTTCCCTCTGATGGGTCGACGAATTCATGGTGTTCTTTTCAATTTTCCAAGAGTGTAGCTTTAGCTATAGCAGAACCTGTAAGCAAAGTGTAATCTTGGATCGCTACGGTCGCAGGTTCGAATCCAGCCTCGGGCATGGATGTGTGTGATGTCCTTAGGTTAGTTAAGTTTAAGTAGTTTTAAGTTCTAGGGGATGATGACCTCAGATGTTAAGTCCCATTGTGCTCGGAGCCATTTGAACCATCATCTTTGATCACAGGTCTATTTTCAGTTGTAAAAAAAGATGTCAGTCGGCAACATGCAGATAGTGAGATATTCTTGTGCAAAATAGAAGTAAAAAGCTAGAAAATCGGAATAGCAACAGGCAGAGTTGGAAGTAAGTACTTCTAAAGAGTAATACATCATAAAGATACAACTCACGAAGAATAGTAGCTAAACATAATTGTTATTTTGCTCAGGACAGCTGCAGCATCCAGTTTCTGTCTGTTTTGTAGCTATGTACTGATTGAAGACTCAGCTACGTGTTACGCTAAATGTAAATTGGCGATATCCAGAAATTAGTATTAACGTAACTGAAAAAACATAACAAAGTGGCTGGTTGCTCTATTTATTAGAAGAATATAATCCTCAGTCACGGAGTTCAACATCCAGTAAAACGAATAAAATATTATTTTTGATTACTACTCCGAAAAAATGGCACAGCCCTTTGGTATATGGGAATATGTAAGAAGATGTTCATAAAGTTTCATCACAAAAAATAAAGTAACAGGATCAGTTTTTCCGTTATTGACAACAATGCAATCCTGATACGCATCGAAATCCGCGCCCCAGTAGCGTAGTTCGCCGCTAGGGGCAAGCTACATCGAAATGGCGCGACCCATTACTAAAACAGACATGACTACATCATTTTGTTATGGATTTGTCAAATGGAAATCAGTTTCCTTGCGGCTGTAGTCTTTATTTTTTATTTTTATTTCATGTATGTGTTACTCGACACGGCGAAATGTTTGCTCAGCCATAATAGGAACTGTCAAGCGACCATATACAACTGCAGCAAACGCACCGGGTCGTTGTAGCTCATACAAAAATGTTGCAGAAATACTTAGGAAAGGTTAATGGAAATTGTCCTCACATAACCATCTAGTGCAGGCATGGGCAACCTTCGGTGACCACGGGACTGCTTCACATACGTTCCAACTTGAGCTCGTGATACAAGAACAGCGCTCATAGTGCATAGAGTCAAAACTATAGCGTCCATGCTGTTAATGTTCACGGGGTAACGCAATGATATGAGTGCACCCTTTCCCGACACGCCACACCAACGCATTATATCTCAAATCAGGTGTTTTTGGAAGTACATTCATTTTACGTTCACCCCATCTTCTTACGTTTATATTACTTACACATCGTGAACATTGTATCTTTGCTTACGACATGTTACAATAGTTGTCTTAAAACCTTCCGTCGCAAAATTCTACGATGCAGTTAGTAAAGAAATAAAGCTCATGACACATAAAAAAGGTAAACAACTGATTATGGATTTCCGGGAATCTATATGATGTGTCGACAGAAGTGCCGACACAGTGTGGTTTGAGGAGACCGAAATGCACGCTATAAGCTCACGCAGGATGGCGTGAGGTCTGAAACAGGATACGTAATGAATGCTATAAAGAAAAGTACGTAGCTGCTGGAATACTTAACTTTAATCCATCATTTGTATACAGCGTTCTTGATGACACAAGTGAGATTCTCTCTAGATAAATGCAATATAATGCTAATGGCGCCTTGCTAGGTCGTAGCCATTGACTTAGCTGAAGGCTATGCTAACTAGCTGCTCGGCTAATTAGCGATGCTTCGTCCGTGTAGTCGCTAGCAAAGTCGTCCGTACAACTGGGGCGAGTGCTAGTCCGTATCTCGAGACCTGCCTTGTGGTGGCGCTCGGTCTGCGATCATTGACAGTGGCGACACGCGGGTCCGACATGTACTAATGGACCGCGGCCGATTTGAAGCTACCATCTAGCAAGTGTGGTGTCTGGCGGTGGCACCACACTTTAAATGCCATCACTGCAAAGCAAACCTCTATAAAATTCACTGGTAGCAGCTAATTGTTTGTAAATTACATTTAGTTTCCACTGTTGCAGTGTTCTAATGCGTTCATAATGGATAAGAAATCTATTAATGTTAATATGTGAACGGTACAAAAAAGTACAGAAATGGGATATTCGACCCCAGTCGACAAACAATTAGAAGTAACTCCGCGAATTTTTTACCGCGGGCCGGACTGAAACGAATCGCGGGGCAGATCGGCCTGCGGGCCGCCGGTTGCCCACACGTGACCTAGTGTATATTTAGAAACCAGATCCTGTTATAGATGGAAGCGGAAGCTGGTTATATAGCAAACAGTGGAAAGGTTTGCACTGCTGTTGCTGCTGACAAGGATGTTGAAGCATTGTCGTGTAGGAGTAATACCATTTATACTCTGTGTATAAGGAAACATTACGGGGCTGATTTCTCGTCCAGAAATCTGCTCGAATGTTGGTTGTAAGAAGGAGAAACATCTATCACTATGGGTCAGACTTTGCCAGCAACATATAGTGGCTATCTAGACTGCGGTTTATCGTTCCACGATACTCCTGCTCACGTTAGCAGGAGTCCCACGATATAGTGTTCGCTCGACCGTGCAAGAAATGGTTCAAATGCCTCTGAGCACTATGTGACTTAACTCCTGAGGTCATCAGTCCCCTAGACTTAGAACTACTGAAACCTAACTAACCTAAGGACATCACACACATCCATGCCCGAGGCAGGATTCGAACCTGCGACCGTAGCAGCAGCGCGGTTCCGGACTGAATCGCCTAGAATCGCTCTGCCACAACGGCCGGTGACCGTGCAAGATTGTACAGCCACGTCACGTATTTGGCCGTCTAAAAAATTTTAACTGTAGACGTCGTTGTCAGTCAGGAAATGAGCTTGTTCGCAGCATGGCAAGTATCCACACAGACGGTGTGACGATGACTGGAGCAACGCGGACCGTCAGCACGGCGACCATTGTTGCGAGTTCTTCTGCAACGGCAGGAAAGGGAAGCACGCCGACAGTGGTTTAGGTTGGATTAGATTTACTTTCATTCCAATTGATCCGTAGAGGAGGTCCTCCAGGATGTAGAACATGTCAGAAAAACAATAATACATGACAAATATTTACAACTCAAACAAATAAGCTAATGTACCATTCCACAGGTCCCAAGTGGAATGATCGACATTTTTTTAATGAACACTATATGAAAGAATCATTTTACAAACACTAATACACTGAATTTAAAATAAAAAAGTTTTTATTTATTTATAAGGTAATAAACGTGTAATAGAACTACTATAATACTTATTTACAATGAACACATTACCGCACGAAATGGTGCATACGTTAAATTGTAATTACACACACACACACACACACACACACACACACACACACACACACACACACACATACACTTATTTACAATGAACACATTACTGCACTGACATTGTGCAGATGTTATACACACAAATCAGTTGGTTCTACTGAGAAATTCATCAAAGTAGTAGAAGGAGTTGGCCACCAATAAATCCTTTATGCTTCTCTTAATCTGATTTTCATTGGTTGTTAAGCTTTTTATGGCTGCTGGCAAGTTATTGAAAATGTGTGTTCCTGAATAACGCACACCTTTTTGTACAAGAGTAATTGACTTTAAATCCTTGTGAAGATTATTCTTATTTCTAGTATTAATTCCATGAATTGAGCTGTTGGTCTGAAAAAGTGATATATTTTTAATGACAAATTTCATTAAGGAATAAATATATTGGGAAACAGTAGTAAGTATCCCTCATTCCCTAAACAGGCTTCTGCAGGATGTTCTTGAGTTCTTGATTGGTGCCCCCAACGAAAATACTACTGCTACCACATCGTCTTTTCAGACATCACGATGGGTGTATCTGTGTGTATAGTTCCTGAGGAGAAAGAACATTGACAGATCGCATTTGTCATCGTCATACGGTCCCAGCAGCTGGTGTGATGGTATGATGCAGCATGCCATCACCTCTGGTTCGTAAAGCTGATAATTTGGACAGCAGGCCTTCACAGTTCTCACGTTGGGGTAGTGGCCTACATTGGAGGTCTCCGTGACATGACGTTCCAACACGACTGCATACTGCCGGTGCTCTTCTAACATAGCATGATACAGTAATTTCATGTGGCTCAGTGGCCGGGTGCAAGTCTTTAAATTGGATGCTTCTCGGCGAGATGCGAATTCCCAACGTACCCCAGTTATCCGACTGGTGAAAAGGGACATACAGTTTTTACGAAGAATCCGAACCGTGTGTCGCTCGTGGCAACTCTTCACATCGTTGAGAGATGAAGGCTGGATTGAAGGCGACCGAAAATTTCCGTGGTCTGACCGGCATTCGATCCTGCGACGTATCATTTTCAGGCACGCACTTTATCTCTAACCCTTAATTCAAGAGGTGTGGTCTCTCGGACAGCGCGAATCCTCCTATATCCCCCGCCCCCCCCCCCCCCACCCCTCCGTAACCTCCTGAAATAGCCAACCCTGTGGTGGCATCATCGCCACCTTTGTGTGTTGTTGACACTCGTTTTGGTCTCCTAGACCGCGCCTCGTGAACTACGTGCCTGTTTTCTTCAGTATAGTACAAACTGTGCTGTTAGGAAAGTGTCAGTTTTAACGGTCCTAAGACTGTTGGAATTGTTGGTCGTTGGGTAGAGGAAGATGTCAGTGATGCAGATCAAGAAATAGAAGAAAGAAACCACGATTTTACAGTAACCAGTGATCACAGTTCTGCTAGCGAAGGATTGTTCAGAGGGGGAACTTCAGGTCAGATGTGATGGGGACTTTTCTGTTTCTCCAAATTTGTACTTAAAGTGTTAATTAAAATTGGATGTGTTCGGTGTACTGATGAAAATGTCAATGCCAAAACTGAATGTCAATTTTGCAATTTTTCTTTTTGTACCTCTCGAGCGTAACTTTTATGAGCAAGTTTATACCATGGAATATGATTTTATGTGAAAATTTACATGCTGCAGATATACTATAATTTTACGGAATGTAAAATTCAGTTCTTCAACAGTTAATTTACGTGTACTATTTTAAAAAACCGCGCCAAATTATGTAATTTTGTTTTATAAAAGGTGAAATACTACTGGCTTCATTTAGTGCACTAAAATCGATTAGAAGTGTTCAGACAACACGTAAATAATTGTAAAAATAAATGTCATACAACTTCAATTAAAAATTTCGAATGATTTACGCCTTAAACCTCAGTTCAAACATAGGGAATCCAGAGACATCACCTCATAGTATACGAGGGCAGTTCAATAAGTAATGCAACACATTTTTTTTCTGAAACAGGGGTTGTTTTATTCAGCATTGAAATACACCAGGTTATTCCCCAATCTTTTAGCTACACAACACTATTTTTCAACGTAATCTCCATTCAATGCTACGGCCTTACGCCACCTTGAAATGAGGGCCTGTATGCCTGCACGGTACCATTCCACTGGTCGATGTCGGAGCCAACGTCGTACTGCATCAATAACTTCTTCATCATCCGCGTAGTGCCTCCCACGGATTGCGTCCTTCATTGGGCCAAACATATGGAAATCCGACGGTGCGAGATCGGGGCTGTAGGGTGCATGAGGAAGAACAGTCCACTGAAGTTTTGTGAGCTCCTCTCGGGTGCGAAGACTTGTGTGAGGTCTTGCGTTGTCATGAAGAAGGAGAACTTTGTTCAGATTTTTGTGCCTACGAACACGCTGAAGTCGTTTCTTCAATTTCTGAAGAGTAGCACAATACACTTCAGAGTTGATCGTTTGACTATGGGGAAGGACATCGAACAGAATAGCCCCTTCAGCGTCCCAGAAGACTGTAACTATGACTTTACCGGCTGAGGGTATGGCTTTAAACTTTTTCTTGGTAGGGGAGTGGGTGTGGCGCCACTCCATTGATTGCCGTTTTGTTTCAGGTTCGAAGTGATGAACCCATGTTTCATCGCCTGTAACAATCTATGACAAGAAATTGTCACCCCCAGCCACATGACGAGCAAGCAATTCCGCACAGATGGTTCTCCTTTGCTCTTTATGGTGTTCGGTTAGACAACGAGGGACCTAGCGGGAACAAACCTTTGAATATCCCAACTGGTGAACAATTGTGACAGCACTACCAACAGAGATGTCAAGTTGAGCACTGAGATGTTTGATGGTGATCCGTCGATCATCTCGAACCAGTGTGTTCGCACGCTCCGCCATTGCAGGAGTCACAGCTGTGCACGGCCGGTCCGCACGCGGGAGATCAGACAGTCTTGCTTGACCTTGCGGCGATGATGACACACGCTTTGCCCAACGACTCACCGTGCTTTTGTCCACTGCCAGATCACCGTAGACATTCTGCAAGCGCCTATGAATATCTGAGATGCCCTGATTTTCCGCCAAAAGAAACTCGATCACTGCCCGTTGTTTGCAACGCACATCCGTTACAGACGCCATTTTAACAGCTCCGTACAGCGCTGCCACCTGTCGGAAGTCAATGAAACTATACGAGACGAAGCGGGAATGTTTGAAAATATTCCACAAGAAATTTCCGGTTTTTTCAACCAAAATTGGCCGAGAAAAAAAATGTGTTGCATTACTTATTGAACTGCCCTCGTATATAAGAGTCTCCTCGTGAGTTAAGCACTAGACGAGCCCTCTCCAAACTACGGCCCATGGGCCAACTCCGGTCCGCGAACACCATCAGTCAGGCCCGTGGTAGCGGATCAGACATGCAAGGTATTCGGCCCGCCTAATTTGTTTTATTGATGTCGAACCTTGCTTACCGAGCACTTCCCGTACCGAGCGATTCGCACAACGAACGGAAGAAAATGTAAGACAATGACTGGCTTAACAGACGGTGGTTTGGTGCTGTTTTTTTCAGTCTTCGATAACCTTTTCAGAAACCCCCTTCTGTACTGGATCGGTCTCTTTAGTCACTAGAAATGAAGGTTAAGTTACGCGTTCTCCTATAAACTACCGTACTTAACAGTACTGAGAACAAGGGGTTTATCTTTCAGATAATTGAAATTAAATTAAATAATCAGTGTTAAACACTTTGTATCTTCACTAAGAAACTGGTTCCAAAACACACTAGTTCCACCGCTTTTTATTCAGACTGCACATGTCGCCGCTAATCACAAGATGGTGCTGTACCGCTGCACGTAACATCTCTATTCTCCGGAAGACGTCACTACTGTACATTTAGCATTGTCGGAAACAATACGTAAAGCGAAACGCGCATCGGCTGTCACCACGGCAATGAAATATCCTGTAAACTTGCCGATAAGTGCTAAGAGAAATTGCGGAGTGGAGTCGACCACGAGGTTAACGAGTGGTATTTATTTGTACCAATATAAATGCAATGCAAGTAAGGCCATAGCTCAAGGTCAAATAATCTGCGTAATGTGTACAGCAGCGTCACTCAGTGTCAGCTCGTAAAGAATGGCAGGAATGGTGAGCGCCACAAAAACTTCTGAATTGTACCAAGAAAACTTACACAGATTATAGCCTGGTTCTTGGGACTCAGTGGAAGAGACAGAGTGGCCCTTAGGCTAATGTTTGGAGGTCCCTGCTCTAGAGCACCCGACGCGATCGGACCGTAATGACAGTGCTCGATTGTTGCCCTAACTAGCACACAGTCCAGTTCTCTAACCCACTGAAAACGTCTCATTGTGGGCTGTCGAGAACTGACAATCTACCAGTCGCCAGCCGTTTAAATTAATGACTTCTATTTAGGAGGTGAAGCAGCATGGAAAGGCGTACCCGTATCCATCATACGAGCCGATTTCGACTCGACTTCTAGCGGGGTCACAGCCGTTGTTACTGACGAAGATGGCAGGTCTGTGTGCTAAATGCTGCACGGGTGTACCCCCAACTCACCTGTAAATTTAATCGTGTACAGGCCCTACTTCGTACTACATAATACACGCACAATATAAACGAGGGTCACTCCAAAAAGAAATGCACACTACTTTTTAAAAATCCATCTTTTATTCTACATGTTTGATAGTTTTACAGTGTGTAGATACATCCTCTAGGAATAATATTTTCATTTCTCCACATAATTTCCATCCCTCTCAACTGCCTTACGTCATCTCGGAACCAGTGCCTGTATACCCGCACGGTAAAATTCTGGACCAACCTGTTGGAGCCACTGTTTGGCAGCGTGCACAAGGGAGTCATTTTCTTCAAACCTTGTTCCACGAAGAGAGTCTTTGAGTTCCCCAAAGAGATGATAGTCACATGGAGCCAGGTCAGGACTGTAAGGCGGGTGTTTCAGTGTTGCCCATCCGAGTTTTGTGATCGCTTCCATGGTGTTTTGACTGACATGTGGCCGTGCATTGTCGTGCAACAGCAAAACATCCTGCTTTTGCCGATGTGGTCGAACACGACTTAGTCGAGCTTGAAGTTTCTTCAGTGTCGTCACATACGCATCAGAATTTACGGTGGTTCCACTTGGCATCATGACCACAAGCAAGAGTCCTTCGGAATCGAAAAACACTGTAGCCATAACTTTTCCAGCAGAAGGTGTGGTTTTGATTTTTTTCCTTGGGTGAATTTGCATGATGCCACTCCATTGATTGCCTCTTCGTCTCTGGTGAAATATGATGGAGCCATGTTTCATCACGTGTTTCAATTCTTCCCAGAAATTCATCTCCGCCATTCTCATACTGTTCCAAAAGTTCGCTGCATACCGTTTTTATTGTTTCTTTGTGAGCCACTGTCAACATCCTAGGAACCCACCTGGTACAAACCTTTTTTATCGCCAACACTTTCAGTATTCTGCAAACACTTTCTTCCCCTATCCCAACGAAGCGTGACAATTCGTTCACTGTGATGCATCTGTCAGCAGTCACCAATTCGTTAACTCTCTGCACATTGTCTGGAGTGTGTGCAGTACGAGGCCTGCCGTTGCGAGGACAATCCTCAATATTGCCTTGCCCGCTTTTATCATGTAATCTGCTTGCCCACCGACTAACTGTACTGCGATCGACAGCAGCATTTCCATACACCTTTTTCAACCTCTTGTGGATGTTTCCCACTGTCTCGTTTTCACAGCACAGGAATACTATGAGAGCACGTTCCTTATGACGAACGTCAAGTGTAGCAGCCATCTTGAAGATATGCTGTGACGGCGCCGCTCACGGGAACAGGTTGAACTAAGTTTGAAAACAAACGGGAAGGATGTGTCTACACACTGTAAAACTTTCACACATGCAAAATGAAAACTGTATTTTTACAAAAATAGTGTGCATTGCTTTTGGAGTGACCCTCGTACAACGTCCTTATTTGCTGCCCTTATTGTTGTCGCAACTGTCGTAACAGCATTGTTTGTAGATACTGCAGAGGGCTCTTCTCGTGTTTACTGCTCGAATCTCAATCGTTAAACAGTTGAGTAGGATCCATGCAGTCCTCATGCGATGCTCACGACGAAGCAGTGAGAAATGTCACTTTTCAGTTGGCGTTTGGTGCGATGGTTCGACGCTAGTGAGTCTTCAGTAGCTGTATGCACGCGCCGGCAGCGGCGGCCATCTGCGATGTGAGCTGTCGGTGGCAGATGGCATTAACTATAACGGCGGCGGCGCTCTTCCGCGCGATTAAGGCCGCGCTCATGCGTGCCCAGCACAACACGTCCCCCGCGAGGGACCGCTGCCCGTTGTTTATGTACCGGGAAGGCACTGCCGCTGTGCACGCTGCCCTGGAGAATAGAAGCTATTACAAGCGTTCCATTACGAAAAGTAGTCCGCAGTATCGAAAACTTTAGGTAGAGTACACTATACGCGATCAACTCTGAGATCTTAAGTTTATTATTTTGGCATAATAGGAGAGACTTCATCAACATATCCTCAGACCCACAATTCCCAGTGAAATGCACAGATGAGCCGAAACATTATGACCACTGCCCATAGTGAGACTGAATGCCACCAGGTGGCTTTGCGGGCACCTAACCCATTAAGGAAAGTATACAGGGTGGTCCATTGATCGTCACCGGGCCAAATATCTAGCGAAATAAGCGTCAAACGAAAAAACTACAAAGAACGAAACTTGTCTAGCTTGAAGGAGGAAACCATACAGGATTGTCCATTGATAGTGACCTGGTGTAGCAAGAAACGTGATTCATTCGAGCAGACGACACGTTTCCATTGATCCACGGTCCAATTCTATGATCTCGGGCGCACTGAAATCGTAACTGAAGATATCGTTACAACAACAGCGGAAGATGCAGGAGTCGTCTGCTGCGGAGTCCCATGTTTAACAATTCGCGATGAGATGATCGGTGTGCTCCAGAGTAGTTGTGCCTGCATCAGCATTGCAGTCCGTTTTCAGGTTTGCCACAGACGGCCGCCTGTCCTGCTTTACTGAGCGGGCAAATCCCCGACCTGTATGTTCCATGATGAGGTGTGGACATCCAACAGCTCGCTGCATACTCGTGGTTTCGCCGTCCCTGAACAAATTTCCACAGATGCTCATTACAGCAGCACGCGAACAGCTTCGATTTTCCCAGGCCTGTAACAATCTGCCCTTTGTCAAAATCCCTTATGTCACTGGATTTCCCCATTTGCTGCCCATATCGTGTCCAGAATAATACCCCATCCGTCTCTGCTCCGCTTATACAGGATGGTCCATTGATAGTGACCGGGCCAAATATCTCACGAAATAAGCATCAAACGAAAAATCTACAAAGAACGAAACTCGTATAGCTTGAAGGGGGAAACCAGATGGCGCTATGGTTGGCCCGCTAGATAGCGCTGCCATAGGTCAAACGGATGTCAACTGCGTTTATTTAAATAGGAGCCCCCATTTTTATGACATATTCGTGTAGTACGTAAATAAATATGAATGTTTTAGTTGGACCACTTTTTTCGCTTTGTGATAGATGGCGCCGTAATAGTCACAAACATATGGCTCACAATTTTAGACGAACAGTTGGTAACAGGTAGGTTTTTTAAATTAAAATACAGAACGTACGTATGTGTGAACATTTTATTTCGGTTGTTCCAATGTGATACATGTACCTTTGTGAACTTATCATTTCTGAGAACGCATGCTGTTACAGCGTGATTACCTGTAAATACCACATTAATGCAATAAATGCTCAACATGATGTCCGTCAACCTCAATGCATTTGGCAATACGTGTAACGACATTCCTCTCAACAGCGAGTAGTTCGCCTTCCGTAATGTTCACACATGCATTGACAATCCACCAACCCGTAATACAGAAACTGCGTGACTTGTGTTTAGACTTAGGGCGCTGCGTACTTCCAGAAACCTGACAAAGATCTGTTGAATCCATGTCAGGTACTACCGCTGTTGTATTGGGTTTGAAGGATGGACCAACACGCTGTTAAGGAAGTGGACATCATGTTTTGGCTCATTCAAGTGTACTTGATACTTGGGGAGAGGAAGTTTTCTTATTTTTCGTTACCTCTTCTGTTGTCTTGTTCTTTACTTCAGCGAATTAGATAAATTGCCTGTTACGGTACTTCATCTCTTGTATGGTCTTCCTACACTTCTTCTTCCAGTGGTTTTATAACTGATAACCTTTACTGGTAATCTTTCTCCACCCATACAGTCTACATGTTCCTTTGATTTTCTCCTATTTTCCCTTATTTTTCGTTTAGATTCTATATTCCTAAATCTTTCCTGATGTCTTCATTTCTGTTTCCATCTTTCCTTGTGCATCCTTCCACTCTTCTCAGAAATCACATTCCTTGACCATGCATTCTACTTTCTTGGCGTCTTATTGTTACCCATGCTTCACTTCCATTGGTAAGGGTCGGTACTGCTATTTTTTTTTATAAAACTTCAGCTTTGTTTCTTTCCTGGCTTTATTCTGAAAAGTTTTTACTATGTTCCACATAAGGAAATAAATTTACTTAATTTTTAGCCCACTCCATGGTTATATTCGTAAGTGATGTCTGATCCTAGGTATTTAAAACGTGTCACTTCCTCTAAGATTTTATTACTCAAGACTATTTTAGATCTTACTGGTAGTCTGCCTTGAAACACCATCACTTCTGTCTTATCTGCCGACAGTATTAGATTGTAATCTGAGTCTGCAACATATAGAGTCCCATCTGAAGGTCGTCTTTGTTCTCTGTAATCAGAGTCGAATCATCTGCATATAAAATTACATTTACTCTAGTGCCACGATCTAAAGGAACTCCATATGTCTTCAACAATGTCCATTTCCTCACAACTATATATATGTATTGAAGACTGTTGGAGAAATACAGCATCCTTGTCGTAGGCCTTTGTTTGTGTTAATTGGCTTTGTTTTTATATTTCCCTGTAAGTACCAGAGTATGACAGTTTCAGTGTTTGTGTACAGACTCCTAATAGCATTAATGAGGTGGGAAGGGTAACCTCGTTTGGTTATTATATTCCATAGCATTTCTCTATTCACATTATCGAATGCTTTCTCAAAATCCACAAAAGCAACATGTGTTTCCCTAGCAAACTCTCATCTTTTTTTCTATAACTTTTTGCAGTGCAAAAACATTGCGAATTGTTGATCGTCGTTTTCTAAAACGTGATCGTTCTTCAGATATTAGCTTTTCCATGATATTTTTAAGTCTTGCGTTCAGGATTTTGGCGTATAATATATAGGCTGAATCCAGGAGACTTACACCTCGATGATGGCTACATTTATTTATGTCGCCCTATTTAAAGATAGATTTTACATTGGCTCTCACCTCGGCTTTTGGAACCTTCCTATTTCTCTAACACTGATTAAATATGTGAAGAAGTCTTAGATGAAGGAATAACTCTACATATTTCCAAATTTCCGTATTAATAGCATCTAAACCAGTGATTTTCCTATTTTTTGAAGCCCTTAGACAGTCCATCAGTTCTCTCATATCAGTATTGTCCAGGTCTTCTGTGTCATTCAGTTCAGCTAACGCATGAATTAAAGTTTGATCATACCACAATTTTTATAATGAGTTATCCATTCGTTTTCTCCTATATTATTATGTTATCTTTTCCCTAATATTCTTCATTCTACTCTGGACCAGGTATCATATATTTGAAGTTTTTTCATACCAAAAAATGTTCAAATGTGTGTGAATTCCTAAGGGGCCAAACTGCCGAGGTCATCGGTCCCTAGACTTACAGACTAGTTAAACTAAGTTATGCTAAAAACAGCACACACCCCCACGGCCGAGGGAGGACTCGAAACTCCGGCGGGAGGGGCCGCGCAGTCCGTGACACAGCGCCTCAAACCGCGCGGCCACTCCGCGCGGCTTTTCATACCAGATCCGCTGTCTTGCTTTTCTGTGACCATGTTATTATTCCCAGTTAATAAATATGACAATGTTAATAGGAATGACTTTATTGCGATAATTATTATTTTTATCATTATGAGTCATAACTCTGCTTTCTTCACTGTTAAGACAGACTTCGTGGCAAAAGCCATGGTATACTTTATAATATCGTGTCAGACCTCCCTTTGCCCAGCGAAGTGCAGCAGCTCGACGTGGCGTAGACTCAGCAAGCTGTTGGAAGTCCCCAGCAAAAATATTGGATCTTGTTGCCTCTCTGATTGCGAAAGTGTTGCCGGTGCAGGATGTTGTGCACGAACTGACCTCCAGATTATGTCCCATAAAAGTTCGATGGGATTCACGTCTGGCGACCCGGGTGGCCAAATCATTCGTTCAAATTGTTCAGAATGTTCTTCAAATCAATCGCGATCAACTGTGGCCCGGTGAAGTGGCACATTGTCACTGTAAAAATTCATCGTTGTTCGGGAACATAAAGTCCATGTATGGCTACAAATAGCCTTCAAGTAGCCTAACATAGCCATTTCCAGTCCATGATCTGTTTGGTTGGATCATAAGACCCAGTCCATTCCATGTAAACACAGACAGCCCACATCAGTATGAAGCCATAACCAGCTTGTACAGCGCCTTGGTGATGACTTGGGTCCATGGCTTAATGAGATGTGCACCATACTCGAAGCCTACCATCAGCTCTTACCAACTGAAATCGGAACTCATACACCCAGACCACAGTCGTCTAAGGTCCAACCGATATGGTCACGAGCCCAGGTGCCCTGTTCGGTATCCTGCGGCCGCTCTGCCGATTGGTTCGGTAGGGGAGCCCACTGGAACGAGCCCCACGGAAATGATGCCCAGGGCACACGCCTTGGCTGCCGTACCCTATTTTAACGCTCCTGGGTATAAAGATCAGCACGAGAGAGTAAAAGGACGAGACTAATCTAAAACTTTGTTAGCTTAGTATGTATGAGGGTCGCCCAGAAAGTAATGCATCGCATTTTTTTTTCCAGCCGAAAACAATGCTACGAATGCGTATCGTTACAGACGTATTATTTGAGTGCGCACCAAGTGTCCGTCACTTCCGACAGATAGCGTAGATGCAGGACAGTTTCAAAATGGCGCCTGTTGGTGATGTACACTCCTGGAAATGGAAAAAAGAACACATTGACACCGGTGTGTCAGACCCACCATACTTGCTCCGGACACTGCGAGAGGGCTGTACAAGCAATGATCACACGCACGGCACAGCGGACACACCAGGAACCGCGGTGTTGGCCGTCGAATGGCGCTAGCTGCGCAGCATTTGTGCACCGCCGCCGTCAGTGTCAGCCATTTTGCCGTGGCATACGGAGCTCCATCGCAGTCTTTAACACTGGTAGCATGCCGCGACAGCGTGGACGTGAACCGTATGTGCAGTTGACGGACTTTGAGCGAGGGCGTATAGTGGGCATGCGGGAGGCCGGGTGGACGTACCGCCGAATTGCTCAACACGTGGGGCGTGAGGTCTCCACAGTACACCGATGTTGTCGCCAGTGGTCGGCGGAAGGTGCACGTGCCCGTCGACCTGGGACCGGACCGCAGCGACGCACGGATGCACGCCAAGACCGCAGGATCCTACGCAGTGCCGTAGGGGACCGCACCGCCACTTCCCAGCAAATTAGGGACACTGTTGCTCCTGGGGTATCGGCGAGGACCATTCGCAACCGTCTCCATGAAGCTGGGCTACGGTCCCGCACACCGTTAGGCCGTCTTCCGCTCACGCCCCAACATCGTGCAGCCCGCCTCCAGTGGTGTCGCGACAGGCGTGAATGGAGGGACGAATGGAGACGTGTCGTCTTCAGCGATGAGAGTCGCTTCTGCCTTGGTGCCAATGATGGTCGTATGCGTGTTTGGCGCCGTGCAGGTGAGCGCCACAATCAGGACTGCATACGACCGAGGCACACAGGGCCAACACCCGGCATCATGGTGTGGGGAGCGATCTCCTACACTGGCCGTACACCACTGGTGATCGTCGAGGGGACACTGAATAGTGCACGGTACATCCAAACCGTCATCGAACCCATCGTTCTACCATTCCTAGACCGGCAAGGGAACTTGCTGTTCCAACAGGACAATGCACGTCCGCATGTATCCCGTGCCACCCAACGTGCTCTAGAAGGTGTAAGTCAACTACCCTGGCCAGCAAGATCTCCGGATCTGTCCCCCATTGAGCATGTTTGGGACTGGATGAAGCGTCGTCTCACGCGGTCTGCACGTCCAGCACGAACGCTGGTCCAACTGAGGCGCCAGGTGGAAATGGCACGGCAAGCCGTTCCACAGGACTACATCCAGCATCTCTACGATCGTCTCCATGGGAGAATAGCAGCCTGCATTGCTGCGAAAGGTGGATATACACTGTACTAGTGCCGACATTGTGCATGCTCTGTTGCCTGTGTCTACGTGCCTGTGGTTCTGTCAGTGTGATCATGTGATGTATCTGACCCCAGGAATGTGTCAATAAAGTTTCCCCTTCCTGGGACAATGAATTCACGGTGTTCTTATTTCAATTTCCAGGAGTGTATATTCAAAACACTTTCGAAGGCATTAAAAACTCAAACGGCCGACAGCAGCGGCTAGAATATAGACTTTCCCCTGTTGTGGATTAGACAAAACTATTACATCGTGTAAATGTTCCCAAAAGGTGTAGCATAGAGCTATGGACGATACGAACAGCCAAGCAAACATACATAGTCCAGGACGCCACTGGTTGCCACCAAAATGGACGCTTGCTATTACTGCCGTACCTGCAGTACCATGTCCAAACAGGCCACTTGGTAGAACGATGTGTGTCCCGCCTCATGCTCAGCGTTGTGCTGGGTTTAACTACAAAACTGGGCATAGAGACAGGCAAGTAATTATGAACTTTGAAACAAAAGTTATTTAGGGTGTGAAGGCGGTTGTGTCGTATGCCGTCGATCGTGATGTGACATGAGCTATTTGTTAGATTACATGTGCATGCAGTAATAACTAGCGTGGAGTGTACGTCAGATAAGCAGCTAGTATGTTAAGTAGGACCCCATCATTCACCCTCGAAGAAACAAAGCGATCGTACAACCATAATAAACTTTCTTACGTGGCAGAACAGTAATGTTCAACGCCCAGTACTAATCGCTTGGCAACTTTTGGAAATTTCAGTGTATGTTCGAAGATGGTCACTTTTGACTGAAACTTGTTACCAAAATTAATAAATAAATATTTGTATCGATATAGACTGATTGCTTTGATATATTGTTAAACTTGTCCGCTATCGTCCCAACATGACTTAAAAATGTCATGACTTTGTAATTCATAATAACTTCTCTAGCCGGCCGGAGTGGCCGAGCGGTTCTAGGCGCTTCAGTCTAGAACCGCGCGACCGCTACGGTCGCAGGTTCGAATCCTGCCTCGGGCATGGATGTGTGTGATGTCCTTAGGTCAGTTAGGTTTAAGTAGTTCTAAGTTATAGAGGACTGATGACCTCAGAAGTTAAATCGCATAGTGCTCAGAGCCATTTGAACCATGATGCATTGTCGTGAACACCAGAACCCGAGAGATTTTTTTAATTGCTTGAGTGGAGTGGCAGAATAGATGAAAATACTATGGTCCAGCAGGCATATATTTCGTGACACAACCAGATGTAAGCGATGTGTGTATTGGGACTGCATGGTGCGCAGCTCTAAAACGTTCTGTGGCACTCACACGCACGAGCTTCACAAGAAAGAAAATATCAGATGTGTAAAGCTTGTGATCGATCGCGCTCGATACGTTTACCATCAAGTGATCTCCATTTTTGTCTTTTATCTTTCTTGAGTAATTTCTCTGTCATTTCACTGTTGATCGATGGACAGACTGATTGATTCTGACAAGGCATAAAGATAAAAAAACGCGTAAAGTAAGTAAAGGAGATGATATGTGCTTACTCATTATCAGATTAGAGGAAGTGTTGAATTTTTGTGAAGAATTAAAATTGATCCCAGTTTGGGATGTCAAACAGGATGTCCGCTATTTGCCAGAAGCTACCAGTGTATTACGAGATGACACTACGGTGTATACGCTTCTCCGTTGTGGCACGCTATTCCATTTCCCTTTTAGCCGCAATAATCTTACCAGTGTTGTTAGGCTTCTATTACTCATTTCTAAAACTATTTTACTTGACACATTACAGGTACTGACTAAAAGTAACTGTTTTACCAATTATTACAAAATTTTAAACATTCTCTCCAGCTTTATTTCTCCCCGCCAGACTTATGAGGCAGGGAGAGCTGTTAACCTCGCAGCTCAAGACCTTTTAATCACATTCATCATCTTGAAATTAATTCACTGACTCGTAAGGCCGTAGATCGTCAGTAATGTCTGTACTCTCATGCATGTATGTAAGTGTATCCACTATCACCCTCATCAGCGTAGATTCTGCCAAAAGTGTGAGTGGTGCAACGTTTCGCTAGTGGACGCGCTAAATAACCGGCTTTGGTAAAGTAGTTTTGTGCAGAATGACGAACTTGTCCGAAAGTAGCTAGAATATTTTAGTATCTCGTAGTCAGAAGAGCTTCGTATTAGTTGGTGCCCCGCTTTCTTAGTTCTACTCTCTTTTTAACTCGCTAAACTTTGAGTGTGAATTTATATTTTCGGACAGTGAATCTGTGTTCATCGATGCTCTCAAGGTTGTTTTCTGTCACCATGTGAATAATTCATTCTGGAATGGGCTTTAATAAGAGTTAACTTCAGAAAACCTGGCACTATATTTGCTGCATTTTCCCTTTCTCTTTTCAGATGAGCATTTTCTTTAATTTCACTGACTAAATGAAAATGCATAGTTTATTGATTTTGTCGAAACGTTCGTCAAATCGATTTGATCTGATATTGATATCTTTTAAAAACGGCTGCTGTAGACATTGTTATGTGTTTTTGAGGTGTAGTAGAAATTTTGGAGTTCCTCGAGTCCCTAATTAAATGATTTTCATTGGTTTTTAGTATATATTTTTTTTTTATGAAACAGCAGCGTTGTTACTTGGAAGAATTCTCAGGAAGTGCAGCCCACCCAGAATATAGGTATTTTATGTAAAATTTGATAGACCGTACGTAACTATTGCTGGTCAGTTTGGGATTCTTACCAGATAGGACTGAGAGAAGAATTTGAGAGCCAAAGAAGAGCAGTGTGTTTCGTTATAGGTTTCATTTAGTGAGGGCGAAAGCGGCACAGAGATGCTCAGTCAACTCTGGTGACATATAGTGCAAGAAACGCGCTCTCCGTCACTGTGCGGTTTGCTGCTAAAAATTCCGAGTGAATACCTTTCTAGATATGCGAATAGATGGACCAGTTCTACGAACTTGTGCGTCCTGAGATGGACTTTTTGGTTGTTTTCTCTGCATTCTGTGACCGGGAGGCCTTTTCGGGCAGTTCGGTCTCATCCTTTTGTTGTTACTCATTTATCACCACCCAGGAGGCGCGTGTGACTTAGGGTATGTCATGGACGCGAGTAACCTTGACCCCCAAGAAGTAACCTTGCCCCCAGAAGAACCCTCAGCTACCCGTAAGCAGCGATATATTAATAGCAGAACATCAGCGTCTGAAGTCAAGAAAACCACCTTGGCGAACTGCACAACATCTTGAAGCCTCCGACTTTAACATCAGCGAAGTATGGAGAAGTCAGTGGGAAGAATAGTCAGTGTTGAACGGTCATCTGGTTGAAAAGCCTTCCATGCGAGTTCCAGGTTTCACACTCCCCAGACGCCAGTGGAGAACCACCAACCGCATCCGAACAGGACAAGGGAACTGCGGATATCTAAAGCACAAATGGGGCTGGGCAACATCTCCAGTTTGTGACTGTGGAGCTGCCCTGCAAACAATAAATCACACTGTTGGTGAATGCCCGAAACGAGCCTTCGGGGGAAAAATAAACGACATCCACCATGCATCACCTGAAGGGCTCAACTGGATCAACAGACTGGATTTAGAAATCTAAGAATTTGTGTAATGTGTACATAATTTAGCATAATACTTTGGACATTTGATTCTGTACCTGTATTTTGCTTGTCATTTCCTACACTGTATTTAAAATTATGTATTTGATCCAAGCTCTGTATGATCATACGATAAATAAAAAAACCTTTCTAGATGAGTCAGTCATACATTGCTTGCTCCTACGTATATCTCGCGAAATGGCCGTGGAGGTAAAAGTAGAGGAATTAGAACTCATAGTGAGGTTTGCCAACAGTCATTCTTCCCGCTGACCATTCGCGAGGGGAACAGAAAAGCGGAGAATTGTCAGCAGTACACAAAGTACCCTCGCCACACGCCGTAAGCCACGTTGCAGAATGTACTCGTAGATGTACATATAGGTATAGAGAAGTGTCATCAGGCACGATTCCTAATTAATATTTCTGAAAAAAATATCTTTGGAAGGTAATAAAGTTTCAGTGAGAACATTACCTGTCATCACGTTCTCTGTGACTTAAAAGCTCACTGTTATAACAATAATACGCACTATTTGGCTTGTTTCCACCTTTCTGTCAGATGGACGGTTCTGTCTTTGTACCCAAGATCTGACCTCGCCGTTAAGCTACGCCGTTACGTAGCAGTTCACCGGAAGTATCACGGAGTCTGTCGATCTTTCGAGACCGAGAATCCGAACTGTATAGCGTCGGCCAACTATCTCACCCTGTACAGCCCTAAAAGCTGGAAAATGTTTGTTGAGCTACGAGGTCGTTCATTAATGGGAGAAAAAGTGGCTAGAAGTGGACAACAAGCTGGGGGCCGTGGAAACCAGTATCCGTCAGCGGTGTTCCTCCTGCCGGTCAGACATGCAGGATGGAGGCTTCTTCATTCGATTCCATGTAGGACAGCCACCTTACATAAGGGATTTTGCTCCACTCGTTTGTAATGAATTTGTAATGCGTAGAGTGTCCACAGGCATGTCATATTTTAACATGCTTTCTGTATTCTGACGAGAGGGCAACAGTAGCCGTTTGTTGGGATCTTCCATTGCGTCTTTCCTGTCATGAATAACAGTTTCAGAACTGGCGGCTGCATTGATTTTTACGAGCGCGCGTGTGTGTCATCATCTTCAGCGGTGTAGTCCAGTTGCCTCGCAGTGTTTTGCCCCCAAGTGGGCATTTCCGAGCACAATTCGAGCTCAGTTTATATCACACAAACAATGGTATACAATTAAATTAACGAATGAAAATTACCAATACGTCACACTATCTTTCCACAATTTGGTTTTAGTAGTCAGATAATCAAGCAGGAAGTTGCATAAAGACCTAAATAGGCGGATTTGAACCCAGTGTCATTCTGCAATCTAACCTTTCTTCAATTGATTCTTCATTCAGTTTAACAACAACCAGAAATTGCATTTAAATTTATAAGGGGCAATCAAAAATTTTCCGTTTGAGGGCGTCGTTGCAGCGTATATACAGGATGAGTCACCTGACATTACCGCTGGATATATTTCGTAAACCACATCAAATACTGACGAATCGATTCCACAGACCGAACGTGAGGAGAGGGGCTAGTGTAATTGGTTAATACAAACCATAAAAAAATGCACGGAAGTATTTTTTTAACACAAACCTACGTTTTTTTAAATGGAACCACGTTAGTTTTGTTAGCACAGCTGAACATATAAACAAATACGTAATCAGTGCCGTTTGTTGCATTGTAAAATGTTCATTACATCCGGAGATATTGTAACCTAAAGTTGACGCTTGAGTACCACTCCTCCGCTGTTAGATCGTGTGTATCGGAGAGCACCGAATTACGTAGGGATCCAAAGGGAACGGTGATGGACCTTAGGTACAGAAGAGACTGGAACAGCACATTAAGTCCACATGCTAACACCTTTTTATTGGTCTTTTTCACTCCGTAATTGTAAACGGAGTGTGTACGTGTACCTCACCCCTCATGGTAATGTACATGTGTGTCAGTGAAAAAGACCAATAAAAGTGGATGTGATGTGCTGTTCCAGTCTCTTCTGTACCTAAGGTCCATCACCGTTCCCTTTGGATCCCTACGTAATTCGGTGCTCTCCGATACACACGATCTAACAGCGGAGGAGTGGTACTCAAGCGTCAACTTTAGGTTACAATATCTCCGGATGTAATTAACATTTTAGAATGCAAAAAACGGCAATGATTACGTATTTGTTTGTATGTTCAGATGTGCTAACAAAACTAACGTGGTTCCACTTAAAAAAACGTAGGTTTGTGTTAAAAAACATACTCCCGTGCATTTTTGTATGGTTTGTATTAAACAATTACACTAGCCCCTCTCCTCGCGTTCGGTCTGTAGAATCGATTCGTCAGTATTTGATGTGGTTTACGAAATATATCCAGCGGTAACGTTAGGTGACTCACCCTGTATAGCCCAGCGCGACTCCGATGCGTGCAAATAAGCACCGACATACAGGCAAGTTTTAGTATGGCTTTCGAACGGAAACTTTTTGATCGCTCATTATATTTTCTTTTGCAAGCGTTAGTATAGTGCTGGACTGAATTCTTTCCATAAATTAATTTCAGCAGCTTATGATATACCTCACTGTCATCTTTTATCACGATCATATTTTAAACTTTTTATACACAAATAATTGTCATTAATCGTTACCTGCTCACGTAACTTAACTCGCAGCCGCCATCTTTCGAGAAAGGGAAAATTAGCGATCGTTGGTCTGACACGCTGGACAGATTAAGTGTGATTTTTAGGCAGTTTTGTGCGCACATTATACTAAGCAACCACGGTATTATTGCATTTGGCCTCCCGTGCCCGTTACTGAAAACACGCGGTGACGTTGCCGGAAACAAGTACAGTGGCGACTAAGGAAAGCGCTTTCTTTGCACTGGGACTGATTTCACGGCAGTTGTGCATATACTAGCTATCAAGTTGTTTAATAAGAATTCATGATAAGGTGATCGTAGCGTCCTCTCTCTCAGGTGCAAAAACATTGTGATCGCGTAAAACATCAGAAAAAGCCTTACACAGACAGTTGAAATACCATTGTAAACGTAAGTGTATTAGTATCAAACATCGGTCTTAATTTGAAAAAGAAACTTCTGAGAGTGTACTTCACGCGCCTAGCATTTTATAGAGGTTTATCATAGATTCCGGGAAAATTGGGAATGAGAGAATCGAATCGTTTGGTATGTGGTGCTATAGATGGACGTTGAGAATCATGTGGACAGATGAGATGAGAAATGAGAAGGTCCTCCACAAACCTACGAAGAAAGGAACATACGGATATCTCTAAGAGTAAGAAGGGACAGGATCATAGGACATACGTTGAGACATCAGGGTATAACCTCCATGGTATTTGCGGGTGCTCAGAGGGGAAAAAACTGCAAGAGAAGATAGAGATTGGAGTATATGCAGTTGGGGATGTAATGTGCATGTGCTACTGTGCGCTGAATATTTTGGTACAGGAAAGGCATTTGTGGCGGACTGCATCAAACCAAACAGAAGACTGATGGGAAAAAGAGAGAAAAAAACGGGAACAATCTTTACACTGAAATGATAATTAAATGGACACCCTAGCTGCAAACAGGCGTTGATGTACTTCGTTGGGGACATGTTGAAAATGAGTGCCCCGACCGGAACTCGAACCCGGGATCTCCTGCTTACATGGCAGACGCTCTATCCACCTGAGCCACCGAGGGCACAGAGGATAGTGCGCCTGCGGGGACTTATCCCTTGCACGCTCCCCGTGAGACCCACATTCCCAGCATGTCCACAGCATTACATTCGTAGTGCGCCTAATAGCCGCGCGGGATTAGCCGATCGGTCTCAGGCGCTGCTGTCACGGACTGTGCATCTGGTCCCGGCAGAGGTTCGAGTCGTCCCTCGGGCATGAGTATGTGTGTTTGTCCTTAGGATAATTTAGGTTAAGTCGCGTGTAAGCTTAGGGACTGATGACCTTAGCAGTTAAGTCCCATAAGATTTCACACACATTTGAACATTTTTTTTCGCCTAATAGATGTTTGCCCATCATACTCAATACTCGGGGCAGATTAATCTACCAAGTCCCGTAGGAGTTCGGGCATACCGTGTGCGTTTGCACAACAAGGTCAATGGCCGGGAAGCCATATTTTAACTATATATGACGGTAGTATCTGTTCCCGAAAGAACAGTTACCGTTGATGAGCATGCAGCTTTGCTAGAAATGAAATGATAATTAAATGGACACCCTAGCTGCAAACAGGCGTTGATGTACTTCATTGGGGACATGTTGAAAATGTGTGCCCCGACCGGGACTTTACACTGTTCATAGATAGAGGGCGTACACGACTCTCCTCCCCTGTGTTAAGTTACTACTGCGGAGACACGAAGGGCATATGGCTACAAAGTTAAAATAAAGAAAATTCTCCAAATCACGAAAACAGTGGTTCCCCTACGACGGAATAAACGCTAGAAAAGAGAGGGAAATGTCACTAATGATAATATTAGCCTTAGTGTTCAGACATAATTCTTAACGCCCCAGATTAAAGTGAGTAATTAAAAATTCTGAAAAGAAGCTCTAATCCTTCAATTTACGAAGTAATCATTCACTCTAAAGCTTCCTGAAACTCATTTCTTCTTGGGTCACGATCTTCATTGTGCCAATTGTCTCGGGTATTCCGCGGTGCTGCAATCTGCGGGGGCCATCCAGGAAATTGATCAGTTAATCCGGAAGAGGCTTACATATAGAGGATGAGGCGAGCGCGAACAAGTGGGGAGGAATTACTTCTCACCGGTTCGCCCCCAAGAACTCGGCGAGGGCCCGCAATTCATCGAACACTCACAAAACATTTGCCGGTCTCCGAGGCATTAATTATTTTTCATGCGGTGCCCTGGTAGTAATTCAGCGAGCAGCCGAGCCGAGGGGGTCGGGGGATTTTGGGAGGGGGGCAGACAGCGCCTTTTGACTGCACTCTTTTGATGTCATCTCCCATCCGCAGCCGGCGCTTGATGACTCCAGCCTCATCAATTTGCGCTATGAATAGCCGAGTACGCCCCCTGCCATAATCCGCGCTCCCGCCCTGTAACTTGACCATATGTAGAGTTGCAGGGAGAGATGTTGTTGGTCTTTTGCCTCCCTTGCTTCCATCCGCACGCCCACTCGGCATTGTGCCGCTGTTTGCGTGTAAGAAATGGCTACAACTCCATTACCCCTGCCGCTAGGATCAGACTAATGTTGTTATGTTTCGCTTTTACGCCTCTAATGGACTGCAGCTAGAGTGGCGGGTGAGGTTACAAGTGCGTATCAGCAGGTGTTTCTGGTCTGCTCCCGGTCGTATTTAGTGGCGCAAAGTTCGCCGCCAGCAGGGTCTGTCATTTACGAGTTTCATCCTCTCCCCATGCGCGTTGCTGGCGTGCCTTTATAACGTGTAGGCTCCCGTAACGGGCTCATCGCTTACAATGAGGCAAGAAAGCGGCTTGACGGCAACGTACTTTGTGTATTGGGACCTATTTTGTGAGCTGCAGCCATCTACCGACGGGCGTTGGATCATTGACGGTAACATTTTCGCTGAAGTTGCTTCCTATTACAAAAGTGTGCTCCGGTTAGGCTCATCTACAACTACCTACTGCGTAACTGTTGAAATTTTCCTGGTGTAATAAACATCAATGTAAGGCGATGTCACTTTTTTTTATTATTACATGGTTTTAAGTATTATTTGCATCATGTCACATGTACTTACAAATGGTTTGAATTTCCCATCTGATTTTTGTTTCCATGAGCAATGCCAGCTTTTTTGTGGGATGGAGATTCATCTATGATCACAATACAGTTAACTGTATGACAAGTGTATTTGACAATATACTAGCCCCATAGCTACTTTATCTTTGGAAAGCCCCTGTAATTTACTCCTCAATCCTCCCCCTCCCTCCCTCCCTCCCTTTTTGTCCTCCCCCCATTCCGTTTCCTCATTGCTATTCACATTTAAATCATCCTCTCCCATCCCTCATACCCATTTTCACTTCGTCCCTACTTTGCTCTGTTCTTCTTCCACCCCTAACCCTCCCTTCTTCGTCCCCCTAACCCTATGCATTATAACGATTTGTTCTTACCTTTCTTCCATTCATTTGATCCACACATGAAAAATACTATATGTGAAAATGTGTACAGCCATTAATGCTCACCCCTAGGGATACATGCAAATTCTGTTGTTAATTTATGAGTTTTGTATAATTCAAATAGGTTCGTAATGTTGTCCACGATAAACTACATATAGCACTCAATATTTACAATGAGGCTGCGGCCACATACAGCTCATAAACAGGTCGCAAGCTTGGTATCTGCACTATGACAGTTTACCTATGTATGTCATATGCAGAACCATGCTTTCACATCGATCTGTCAACGAACAATGTAAAGTAATTTTACTCATTTCATCACTGAACTTTTTGCTTCTGTAAATAAGTTTAATTGCGAGATTATGAGCTTTGTATTTCTACATACATACGTTCTGAATTTTGTCGCCATACGCAGTGCTACCTATCGGTTTGTCATGTAACTCTACTTCGAACTTTTATGCATAAACAAAGCCGTCTATCGCTATTTGTTGTAACTCCTCTTAATTCTTTTACTACGCAATTAGTTGTAGGACAAAAGTAATAGACAATTTATCAATCTTAAGTTTACTTTGTCAACTTTTTTAAAATTTTTAAAAATCTTTGTACAGAAGTTTTAGATAACTAGCTAACACATCACTGCAGCAGCGCTGTCTTGTGCCCGAGCTCAATTAAGATCACGTCACAATACTATCAGTTTGCACTTGCCTGCGGTACACAGTAGATGGTCGAAGCACAATGACCAATATGTCAGTAGTACTTTAGCATGAAGATCTTTTTTGTATTTATAAATTTGATAAGATTTTATGAACATTTTTTAAACTGAACTTCGAAAAGACGCTTGTAAAAGTGTCTACATCAGTATCAGTGTATCACAATAACAAATGGATAAGAGCAGGTATTAAGAAGTCCTCTCAAACACTTATGTCCCTAAATTAAATGAATATCATAATGAGCCAGAGTTTTTGAATTTCTATCGTAAGTATAAAACGATTAATAGGAAAGTGCTAATTGCTGTTAAAAAGTCATTTGATGGCAAAATAATATATAATGCAGCGAACAAAGGAAAAGCAGTTGAGAAGTCATAAGAAAGGAAACCGGGAGAGTCAAACATAATAAAATACTGATAAGGGAGGGGGATAAAGTATTAAATGATCCACACACCTAGCAAGCCATGCGAGTCGGCAGTTTTCAAGTATTGCAGGGAGATTACAGCAAAAACTCTCAAAACTATATGCAACACCTGTAAATAATTATGCAGTTAGTACAGTGAGTTGCTACCAATCGCAAAGTATTAAGTCAATGAAACTGCATAAAAACTAAGAAGTAAAAATGTCAGAAGGCTTAGATGAAGTACCAGTATGTGTACTGAAACAATGCATAGAGAGAACACATGCTCCCTTAACAAAAGTAATAAACGAATGCTTCACATCAGGGAAATTTCCAGAGTATTTAAAATAGGCGAGAGCTACACCTGCGCTAAAGAAAGGTAATGAAGGAGACACAGAAAACTTACCTGCTGTCACCTTTCTCAAAAATAATAGAACCAATTATGAAAGAAAGATTAATGAGTTACTTGAATAAGTACAACCTTCTAAGTGAATTACAGTTTGGTTTCTGAAGTAGCAGAAGTATGGAATCAGCTACAGCGGGAATTCACAAAAGTGGTACTTAACGCTGTTAACAAAGATGAGTGTCTGACAGGCATATGTTTCGCATATGATGCTATTGAATAAGCTAGAAGCGTTACGAATAAAACCTTGTCAGCGCCAAAATACAGTAATATAGGAGTTAACTCAGAGTAACATTTTGGGACAAATACTGTTCTTCATATACATCAATGACTTTCCCACTTGAGTTAGTCAAGATGAAAAAATTCTCTTTGCTGATGACAGCAGTATTACACTCACTGAGAAAACAAGAGAACTCCTCGTATTGGTCGATAAACAATATAGTGACACTGAACGCAGAGAAAACAAATGGTATGAATTTCAGTTTAAGAGGGAAAATGACACTATTAAATTAAATGTGGATGACTCCTCTAGAGATAGTGTAACAAATACAGAATTTCTAGAAACGAATATTGATTCCTAGCTGAAGGGGCGCGAACACATGAAGACACTTGCAAACAGAACGTCATCTGCATGTTATACCCTTCGAGTCCTGTCAGCAGTGTAACAGCCAATGTCTTTTTACTTGCATACTAATCGTATGTACACTGAATTCTTAGTATCACTTTCTTTTCGGGGGGTCAAACACAAAAAATATGAACACAATTTTCAAACTGCAGAAATGGGACGTAAGAATAAGAAGCAAAAATAATGGTCAAGCTTATTGTAAGGAGCTGTTCAAAACCTTGGGGAATTTAACTGCGCCGTGTGAAAGTATTTACCGTTTGTACACATCAAGAATAACATTGGTAATTACTGCATGAACAAGTCTGTCCATGACCACTGTACAATATCTAGACTGAACTTACATTTGCCAAGAAAGATTAAACACAGAACTCAAAATATCATCGTCTCATTCGAAATAAAGATGTTCAATAAATTAGTTGGCGAATGACGCAACCAGCCACAAATATTTTTGAATATTTTATTTTGCTGCCATAACCGGTTTTGGGGTACCATACCCATCTTCAGTTGGCTAACATTTTTCGTTAGCCTTCTGAAGATGGGCATGGTAGCCGAAACTTGTTATGGCGGTTAAATAAAACATCCTGATTGCGTCATTCACCAACTATAACGGCCGCGAAGGTCACAAGATCCAACATGGATAAAATAACGTCCAATAAATTACCAAAGGATATTAAAGAAATTGTCAAAACAAACATATTTAAAACGGCAGTTAAAAGTACATGTTAATCCAATCATTCTATACACTGAAAGATTGATTAGGTAACACTGAGTAAAGGTTTGGTAAAAAATGTGAAACAAATAATAATAACGATAATAAAACATCTAACATTCCATGTAATACTTTCACACTATTCTTTTTTCCTTCTTTTCTTCCTTTTCGGAAAAAACTTACTTCCAAAGCAATGCAATGTATAATCCTCTTTCCGAGTTCAACATCTCACATGTTATAGAGAGCTGCCCAGTTTTTCGGGATAGCAAATGAGAATCTACAGTGCACAAAAGGGTCCTGACATCAGATGATAATGAGTGTAGTGTGTGTAGTGATCTAAAACAATGTGCGTATAGTATGTTTAGTGTGCAGTGACTGGGAGTTAGAAATGAGTTAACAGTACAGCATTAGCCATTTATCGGTATTAAATAACTTGTTTGTGAAACAGTGTTGTAAACTGAGGGTAAACTGAATAAGGTAGCATTGTTTTAAACAGATTGGCTTTGCAGTTGGGAGGGTTGAGTCTCTAGTCTTCATCCAGCTATCCTGATTTAGGTTTGCCGTGGTTTCGTTAAATTATTTCAAGCAAATACCGGGATGATTTCTACTACAAGGCCAAGGTTGACTACGTGTCCCATCTTTATCGTTCTAGTCTGTGTACGTGAGTTACGTTATTGTTGTTGTTTCTTAAATTGAAATTCCAAGATGTATCCAATATCCCTGTAAAAGAGATCTAATGATAAATAAAACTACTAGTGCTATTACTCCCTCGGTCAACATCGACGCTGCCTTAAACTCTCGAGCCCTACCTCTCCTGCAAATGTCGTAGAAACTCTGACACAGGCACACTTTCTGATCGGTGACGGACTATTAAATGTGCCCACAGGACTCGTACCTACACGCAGTCTGACCACAGAGTTCAGTGTGCGTCAGAAGCTAGCAGTCGACTTCTGGAAAAGATGGACGCAGGGATATCTCATGGAGCTTAAGAGTTTTCACTAAGTTAAGGGCACATCTGCAAGATATATCGACTTCCGACCTGGTGACATGGCTTTGATTCAAGTTGATGGACGCCTGCTAGATGCCTGGAGGAATGGGAAAATAGAAAGGTGTACAGTATTAAGGAAACAGCAATAAGATAATGACGTTAATACTGTACGCGTCAGGATAACAAATAAAATTTCTGATTCAGCTAGTCACCGCCCTGGAAACTAGACATTGGTGGGGAGGATATTGAAAGAGCTGAAAGAGATATTTATATCTATCTCTGATGTTATGTAATGCCGATATCTACGATATCTATTATCTGACTTACTGTAAAGCTACATTCTAACACATACGGTCACTACACTCCTGCTCTTTTTTTTTTTTTTTTTTTTTTTTTACGATTGATTTGTAACTTTTTTACAATAGGGAGCATATGCATTGTCATAAAAATTTGAAATAATAAAAATATGACACCACATTTATCTCGTTTTAGTTTCTTAAGGATCCTGGGAAATATAAAACGGTACATTACGGGACAGTATATTTACTATTCTGTATTAACGTAAAAATATTTAGTGAAGAATGTTGTTTTCAGTCGAGAACAGAAAAGGGCAAGTAAACGGCAGAAGACCTGACCTTTTAGAGAAAGTCGTCGTATATCTATTCAACAAATTGAAGCTTTCTTGACTACACTTCCAGTCAAATCAATCTGGGACGCAGGAAACTTGTATGGAATGCAATAACTACATTATTTAACGTACCAAATCAGTCATCACAAATGTAGTTGAGATGAAAACCACACACACGCGGAAATAAAATGTCAAAAGCAATAAAACAGTTTCCGAAGACAGTAGAAATAAATTCTATAATTGTTGTTACATTTGAGCAACAGACGGCGAGAATTTTCGCTTCAGATGTAAAAATATTTTTATTTCCAAAAATTTATGCTGTATTAGAAAGTTTTGAGAAATCTAAGAATGTGTGAATCATTAGAATCCACACAAATTATTATCTGTCATGAAATGTGCCTGTCATAATAGGAACAGACAACAGAAATACTGTGTATGCATCTCCTGCATGAAACATAGCTTTATATTCTCTTGCTTTCAGCGGAATAAAGTACAGTGGTACACATATTCGAAACTATTTCTTCATGAATAAGCTGTAGTTTACGTCACTGAATCACTGAGATTCAGCTGTTTTCACTCGTATATTTATTTCACGAACTTTCATGTCGACTGATAATTTACTAATGCTTGGAACGCAACAACATAATAACTATTTCTTTAATTAAGTAGAAAATATTAAAAACAAACATTAATCTCACGGCATGTGTTTTCGCCGCTAGGTATGGTAATGTCTTTCCAACCATCAGACAGTAACAGTTTTCACAACAGTGAATTTCGCGACTGTATATGTCAGACCGTGATAAACTGCTTGTAACTTATGTTTTGTGACTGTAAATGAATAGCTGTATTGTACTGAAACCACTGCCCACAACAGTCATCATGACAAAGTGCACAGAAACGGCATTGGCGACGCAGCGCTAGGTACGGAACAACACTAGGAATGCAGGTGTACTTTATTTCCATTACACAGGTGGCTGTACGCAGTGAATACCCTTGGTCAAAACACTGTTAAGAAAGAGATTACAGACCAAAAAATACATGAACTATGTAAATCTTGAGAACGATGAAAAACTTTTTAAAGAGCCTGAAACTTAATACTTCGCTTATCTCAGCCGCAGGTACGGGAATATAGGATGCATCCGAACTAAAAGTACCTAGAGCTGGCTTCGCGCCTTCGAGCATTGGCGGAAATGGAAGGGGGATTTCATTGCGGGGCAGGGGTTGAGAAACTGGATCAGCCGTGAAGAGCATGCGCGTGGCCGAGGCAGTCGAACTTCGGCAGGCTAGCGGCATAGACATCTTGTTTACGTCCTCACTGCGCAGCTCACTCGCGGAATTGTTTACGTGATTCTACCGTCTTAGCGCACTGCATTTCCTTAGAAAGGTAAGGGTCTTATGGGACCAAACTGCTGAGGTCATCAGTTTTCCTTAGAAAGAGAATGGTTTATGCCCACAGAAAATCGACACTGGAGATCAGTTTTTCGCCTAAATATGCTCGACCAAAAACACTTGTATTCGAACAGTTTATCGGAGAAGAAGTGAAGATTGCCTGCAGCGATCTTGTTGGCATCCACATACATAAAGTAAGCAGTGTGGTGTATGTGAAATTGATGAATGAAGAAGTATATGACAGAATTCTACTTGCAACTCGAAGTGGTTCCGTCATTCTGATGGACGCATCGGTGAAGTAACTGTGGAACATGTGGGACTTGGACTGTAGACGATCCGTGTATTTGAACTACCTTCTGAAGTGCCTTCAGAGGTAGTGATATCTACATTCCACCCGTATGGGAAGGTGGTAAGTCATACAGCTGAAAAGCGGGTTCAGTTCATCAAAATGGTTCAAATGACTCTGAGCACTATGGGACTTAACTGCTGTGGTCATCAGTCCCCTAGAACTTTGAACTACTTAAACCTAACTAATCTAAGGACATCACACACATCCATGCCCGAGGCAGGATTCGAACCTGCTACCGTGGTAGTCGCGTGGTTCCAGACTGTAGCGCGTAGAACCGCTCGGCCACTCCGGCCGACTCAGTTCATCACATACCTGGTTCCAAAAGGAGTACCAGAGATCTGGATATAACTAACCAAACATGTGCCATCCTACTTATATATTGGTGGATGTCATGCATTTATAATTTATAATGACCAAAAAGGACACTTCCGTTCCAGCTGTATGCAACGTGGGATGGAATGGCACAGTTCCCTCCTGGGGACCAGCAGCCCACGCTCACGCTGACGTTCGTTGAGGTTCTACATAACGACCTCCGACCGGGATCATCACTGACTCTTTCTACTGACACATAGCCGTCTCCAGTAGTGCCTCAGGCTGTTGTGGACGGAACGACGTCCTCCCCCTCTCCTCCTGTCTTGTGCAGTGGTGAGCAGTCTCTGGTGCAGGGGATGGACGTTGACTCCATGGTTGTGCCTACCGATGCTTTTGCTTCTGACCGTCAGGATCCCCAGGCGTCTTCGAACACTAAAGATAACGTGTGCAAGCAACGGTCGCCGAAGAGACGTCGGAAACGGCGGATCGCCACGTCCGACGCCTGCAGGACGCAGTCTCAAGACGACGAGGATCACAGCTCTCAAGATGTTCACCCGATGGACAATTCCGTGGTGGAAGCACCAACCTGCCCCCTGTCGGAGGTACAACCATCTTCGCATGCACCAGGCGCTGTGTCTATGGACGTTGAACAGCGACTGAGTCAGCACCACTCTTCCACCGCCAACGTGACCCCGCCTTCTGACCCAACAGGTACCCCACTGAACGCACACCATCCATTCACCTTTGTGTGGTCTGGTGATGCAGAAAACGAAACATCTACCATTGTGACAGCAGCAAATGCTGCTGGTCCAACCCACGACTGCTAATCGACAGGGGACCTGAATGGGATGTGCAGCCTGCTGGGACGACATTCCTGTTCGCTGCTGCTCTTCCTGCCTCCATGAGAGTCCCAAAAAATGGTTCAAATGGCTCTGAGCACTATGGGACTTAACTTATAAGGTCATCAGTCCCCTAGAACTTAGAACTACTTAAACCTAACTAACCTAAGGACATCACACACATCCATGCCCGAGGCAGGATTCGAACCTGCACCGTAGCGGTCACGCGGTTCCAGACTGTAGCGCCTTGAACCGCTCTGCCACTCAGGCCGGCCATGAGAGTCCCAGTAGTCACAGTTCCGCGACAAGTTTACAGCATTGGCTCCATCAATGTCAACACCATTGAAACCCCTGTCAAACTACAATTGCTCCGCGAAATGTTGAGGGCATCGGACCTCGATGTTGTCCTTCTGCAGCAAGTTCGTCTACCGACGTTTCCTACCATCTACGGCTATGTTTCTTTCCTCAAACCATGTGCTGACAGTCGCAGTAGCACGGCTGTCCTTCTAAAGAAGGCATTGAAGTAGACGACGTGTTTTACCTACCATCGGCTAAGGGTCTTGCTGTGACTTCCAGTGGAGTCCGAATCATCAATGCTTATGCTCCCTCGGCCATGGCCAAGTGACGAGAACGGTCGCGATTCTGCTCAGAAGAAGTCGCTCCCTTGTCTGTGGGCCGCTACGACCATATTATTCTTGGCGCCGACTTCAATTGTGTCCTATCCCAGTAGGACCAGCATCCCCATTTCACCACATGACAGGAACTCCTGCATGAGCTGAACCTCACCGATCTACGTTTATACTCCGCAAGCCACCCAACGGTGTGTGGCGGAGGGCACTTTACGTGCCACTGTCATTACCTCCGTTTCCTGTTCCAGTCGCGTATGGTTCGCGGGAAGAACGACTGCTGGAAAGCCTGCGTGCGCGCTCGAATCTATCTAATTTTACTTTCGTGATCTCCTCGGGAGGTATAAGTAGGGGCAAGCAATATATTCGATACCTCATCCAGAAACGCACCCTCTCGAAACCCGGACAGCAAACTACACCGCGATGCATTTACGTGGGACCGCGTGCATGGTGTTTGACCAGGAGATACGTATGTCACCAGCTATTTAGCAAAGCGTCTTGACCAAGTCTATGTTTCCCAAGGAATCGCAACTGTCACACTTGAGGCTGAATTGTGGCCTACGGCCTCCGACCACACCGCCTACATTTGCACTGTTTCTCTTCAGAGGCATAAGGCGTGGAGCGATCGAAGCCTGTAGAAGCTGAATGTCGCCCATCTCAAGGATCCGGAATGCAGGCAGGTCAGAGGGACGACGTGGAACAACTGAGTGAGACACCTTCCAGCGGATCCTTCAGTACTCCATTGCTGGCTCGACTGCGTCAAGGCTAGTTTATCTCGTTCGATGATGAATTAAGATCGCGACGAAATGTCGTGGCAACGATATGCCATGGCATACTTTTTCACTCTTCCTCATGAACTCTCAGGTCATGCTTTCTCTGTTCAACAACAGGTTGTAATTGAGCGGATTAAGGCGAAGATAATTTCGTTTATGCGCTGCCGCCTTGAGGGCGCAATAGTACGTGCAAGACGTCACGGTTGGTTATTAGGAGAAAGCTGGTCAACGGACTCGAAATTCCAGATGATCGCCGATTGACGTCCCCGAATGATATCGCAGATGCTTTTGTGGATCACTACAAACAGTTCCATGCAGCAGAGGACCAGAACGTCGCGGTAATGAATGATGTCGTCCGCTCGTTGGCAGGAACCCTTGACGGTGCTGATGTGGAGATTCTCATAGCAACGATTACGTCTGATGTCGTTGATGCTCTTCATAATGGCGTGGCAGATGAAGCCGCAGGTCCTGATGGCTTTCAGCTGGCGTTCTACCGCACATTCCACGACATTATGACTTCACACTGGACTGCGATGTACGAACAATTGATGCACCCTGACCTTCCCCTCCCACCAGAATTAGAAGGTATGTTTATGCCGTTCTCCAAGCCGTCGGGAGGTCGGGGTGTTGGACATTATCGGCCGTTAACCATGTTGAATTGTGACTTCAAGATTTTTACCCGGATTCTTGCCCATCGCCTTGCCCATCGTCCCTCAAGTCATCTCTAGGGATCAAACGTGCTTTGGTGGTTGTTGTAACTGCGGCCAGGAGGGTCGTGGGGTAGCAATGACGGAAGGTGCGGCGGGACCCGCGGAGACGCCCGCGAACAACAACACAACGGAAGAGGACGGACACGACCAACGTAGGACGGAACGAATACAAGAAGACCGAACAACAGAGTCACAAGGAAACAAACACGTCCACTCGTACACGAACCAGGAAGTAAGCAGTCTAGCGCAAAGTGAGGTATAAACCGACGTAAGTGAGATTAGACTGACTGGCTGAGTGAGAGGCCGGCGCTTAAGTATGCCGCTATTGGCCGCTGGGACCACGTCTTCCACTGTGGCGCCCTCACTCTAAATGCGGGCCAGGAGGCGCGCGCCGCCACAGCTTACAGCGCAATGGTACAGAGACCTCTATGGGTCTTCCACGTCCATGACGTCTGGCGCGGATTGAAATTCCGCGGCGCGCGGTACCAGAGTGGTGACAGTAACATTAAGACGGCGCTCGGCGATTACTGTGATGTCATAGCACTGGCAGCGACCTGCCACAGTCGCCGTGACTTAGTGACAGTGGACTTGGGCCATGCCTTTGATAGAATGAGTCATGACTTTGTAGAAAAAGTTCTCCGACGGATGACCTTACTCCACACATTTATACACATCGTCTTGCGGTTCCACCGATGTGCCACGCTCGAGTGCTAGTCAATGGCCATGTGGTGGGCCCTATTAGTATCATGCCATCGGTCCTCCGGGGATGTCCGCAGTCGATGCTGCTTTATGCCATCGCCCTTGGGCAGCTGTTACACGGTTTGAGGAGCCGGTTGACAGAGATAACACTGAGGGGGCATGCTTCCATCTGCCGTTCGCATGCAGGTGACGTGGTGTTCTCGGTTCTATTGGGAGATGACGTGCGAGAGGCACTGGAATGGCTCAACCAATACGGGGCTGCAGCGGGAAGCCGTGTGAACCTGTCAGAATCTGGTGCTATGTTCGTTAGTAGAGGTTTACCAGCGGGGAGTGTGGGTCCATTGCCATTAGTGGACAAGGTCAAATGTTTGGGGACCTCTTTCTCGCGTGGTATAGAGCGCACGATCTCATTTAACATTAAACGCCTGCTACAAACTAGCTGCACGAACGTTCGTGGCAACCTCCTGAGAGCACTGGACATGTTACAACGGGTGGATGTCCCATTTAGCACAGATTTTACCGATGCCGAAGGCAATGGTACACACACTGCAGGCGGCGTTCGGCTACTTTAAAAGTGTAGGTCTTATCTTCGAAGTCCGCAACGACATACTGACAGTCCCTTCTCGAGACGGCGGCCTCGGTCTTGTCAATGTCCAGGCGAGAGCAGCTGCCCTTTATGTAAGTACTATGGTTAAATCGTGGACCCGGCGCAGAACCGGATTATCGGTAAGCCTGACTGACGAACTGGCCTCTCCCTCCCGAGTGGCACCCGTTGCAGTAGCACATTTTGTTTCGTCTCCCTCACATGTCAGGACCTTTTCATCGAACACAGTTATGTCCATGGCGACTTTCTCAGAACCAGGAACCCTGCGACGCTTGACATGTATCTCCTAATAATGAGAATTCGTACTAGGAATGTTGTGGAACGCCGATATCCTACGATCGCATGGCCCGTGGTTTGGCGTTCCGTGCACCATGCCCTCCTCGACACGAACGCTCGTGCGACCTGGTATCTGGCTGTTAATGGGAAATACATGACACAACTTCGTCTAAATGCCATTAATATGACAGATTCACCTCTTTTCCCTCGTTGTCACAATCTTGATACGGACGAACATCGACCGATGTATGGATCTTCTACAGAGGTGCGGCAGCAAATTCAGAAAATGCTTGCCTTTCCTCCACTTAGGGCTCCCTATACACCAAAGACACGTCTGTTCCCAGATGAGAATTATTTCCAACATACGAAGACCAACGCGATGAAATGGATAAAAGCCCTCTCGATCTATTATTTGTTCGAAGAGGTCGATAAGCTTGTTCTTGATTTTTGGACATTCCTGCAAGTTCACTTTACTTTTCTCATGCACCATCCAAGACACCGACAGTGCTAGGCCAACTTCTTGGGTAGTGCCTTATTCGACCCCCCCCCCCCCCCCCCCCCATGCACCTAGGTTTCCCGGTTATGTGAGGGTGATTTCAATGGGACTGTAGCAAACCAGGACTCGGTCCAGTGTACCGGCCAAATGTAATATCCTTCGCGAAGACGTGCACGGAACATGCCTGAGAAGTTTGGAATTCTGAGTGCGACTACCCACAAGTTGGCGGGACGTGGATGCAGTTTTGTATATTTTGCCAAGAGGGTGTTTTTAATTCTTTTATGTTTTGTTAGTTATTAATGTGCATTGCACATCATTACTTTTCGCCAGGAGGGGGTCCTATGTGATCTAAATAAATAAAAAGAAACGAGAAAAAAACAAAAGAAATGAGTGTGATTCCTGCTTTGGAATAAAAGTGATAGCAAAAAGGTAGGGGGTTCGAAGCCTGCCACTTCGAAGAATTTCAGTTCATGGTAAGAGTTATTTGTTTAGGAAGAAACGATAATTACTAAGTACGAGTATTCATAATTTTAAGGAATTCATAAGTATATAACTGAGGGTGTAGTGCATTCAAACAATCGACCGCAGCTGCACTGCCGGCCTTTCCCCACCTTTTTCTCCCTATGTATTGTGATGTTCGAAAAAAGAGAAAGAAAAAGGCAGTTAAGGCACTTGTTCTAGATAAGTGGAGCATCCAGGTTCGAGGCCCGATCCGGCACAAATTTTCAACTTTCACCTTTTATTTATTTCAACGGCCATAAGGTGGCTTAAGTCCTCTTTCTTGTAATATTGCATCTTTACGGCCGCTTTACCATCAGTTCTCCGACAGAACAGACGCCACATTTCAATACTTATACGAATAATAATCCTTGTCATCCGTTGTTGTTGTTGTGGTCTTCAGTCCTGAGACTGGTTTGATGCAGCTCTCCATGCAACTCTATCCTGTGCAAGCTACTTCTTCTCCCAGTACCTACTGCAACCTACATCCTTCTGAATCTGCTTAGTGTATTCACCTCTTGGTCTCCCTCTACGATTTTTACCCCCAATCTGCCCTCCAATGCTAAATTTGTGATCCCTTGATGCCTCAGAACATGTCCTACCAACCGGTCTCTTCTTCTCGTCAAGTTGTGCCACAAACTCCTCTTCTCCCCAATTCTATTCAATAGCTCCTCATTAGCTTGTCATCCGTATCAAAGCGATTTATCTTTGCCGATGACACCCATGTGACTGCACAAGTGAGGACCTATGCGGAAGTATAAGGCAAAATAAGTAACCCACTAGGAAAGACCCAAGTAAATGCTTTCCACGTAATTAACAGAGATGCTACAAGTAAACTTAATATGAAGTAGGAAGGATCATATATTCAGGATGTGACTTACCAAAATTCTGAATCGCATGCTTTCTTTTTAAACTTACTCTATGATGGAATTGAGTTCTACGAAGGGGAGCAAATCTCCAGGTTCCCTAGTCAACGACATTGGAACTCGTTTTCTTTTTTTTGGGGGGGGGGGGGGGAGGAGAGAGTATCGGGTGCCAGTTTGGGGAGCGTTGGTTTACACAAGGTATGTTGGTGTGGCTTTAAATGACCGAATCCCCTTAGTTAAGAGGTGCCTCAGACCAAGTCCAGTCCCAAGGTCTACCCCTTGGCTATCATTGCACCTCCACACATGGGACGGGGAGGGTGAGAGAAGTAGAGCGGAAGAAGCAGCAAAACACTTGGTGTGTAATTAAGTTGTAGACCAGTAACATGTCGCCTTAAATCCAGGAAAAGGTTTTTTGCAGCGTACTTTATCATTAAGTGTCAAGCCAGATGTAAAAAGTGTTTTCCTGTGGCAAGGAAGTGCTCCTATAGTCCGTGAGATGAGTGATTGGTACTGACAGTTCCGGCGGGCAGACGGCGCTGTTGCCGAACGTGGCTCACAGCACGCGGCGCCCTCTCTGCTACACGCATTCTCTAGCAGCAGAAATAAAAGCGAGACAAAATACAAGTCGTATTGGTACGCGTGAATTTATGATGCTTGAAATATATTAACTCGAAAACTGATAAGAGCTATTTAGTACAAGTATCTAAGGTGCTGAAACATAATAAAGTTATTTGTTAAACTTCACAACTGAAATGAAAACTATTTTCGCAAGTTGTTGAACATTAGCAGTTTTGGTTTCCATTGTTAAGTATTAGCATTATTAATTTGTTCTACTACAAGCTACAGAATAATTGGTCACTGTATTAAGAGTTATAGTCTGAAGAAAGTACTCACAATATGATGATCTGGTTGTAGATCGATAGCAAACTCCCTCCTTACATTCCTGAATACGTTGTAGTTACTGTAATGGAAAAACACCACTCACATCACTGTCAGAATCTGATTTGACATTGTCTTCCTCAGCACTACTCGAACTATCACTGCTCTCTCCCAGATGTATAATTAAAGTTTCGATGCATTCTTCCACAACCCCTTCCGTTTTGGCCGCCTCTCTGATGGCACTTGCAGTGCTGTTTACAATTTTAGCCCACGTCTCGCTCGTCACTTTGCTGATAGCTGCTGGAAGGAGAGTTTCCACTTCAGAGATCGTGAATTTTTTATTGTTTGCAGCAATGTAATTTTTTATCTGCGCCCACACTCCTTCAATTGCATTGAAGTGACAGTGGTATGGAGGAAGCCGAACGATTTCATGCCCGTGCCTTTTAGCAATCTCGTCAATTACATATGTTGGAAATTGGGGTTTCTTTTGTGCCACAATTTCGAGCAGTTCCGCCTTCCTTAAATCTTCTCTGAAATCTACTTTTCGCCGTTTCAACCACTGAATGATATCGTCTTTTTTTGTTGCCAAGGTTGGTGCCTTATCGTGAACAACGGAATGATAAGGCGCATTGTCCATAACAATCACTGATGGACTTGTCAGATTCGTCATAAGCGATGTCTCGAACCATTCTTGAAATACTACACTGTTCATTTCTTCATGGTAATCTCCCGTCTTTTTTGACCGAAACATTTTCAAGCAGTTTGGCACAAAACCTTTCGATGTTCCTGCATGTAAGACAATAATACGCCCTCCTTTGCCAACAGGCACTGCCATTGTCCCGTCGGGCGTTCCATCATTCCAGCCTCTACGTAAAGAATGGCTGGCATTGACCAAAGTTTCATCTAACCACACTATACTTTCGAATTCCACACCCATGATCCTGCGCAGAAACCTGCACCGCCATGCAACTACATCTGTCCTTTCCATTAATATTTTGAGTCCGTTAAACAGTGAATAGCTGAAGCCTATGTCTTTCAACACTGTACGCAATGAAAATTTGCTCCCTTTAAAAAGATCGTCTTTCTGAAGCGACACATTTAATTTAGATAGAGTGGGATGTTCCCTTCTCTTATAATAGCTGTATATATGACGACGAATAGCGTCTTTCTGAAAATCGTCCAAAGCTGTCACCTGCTTATTTCTCGGTGGCTTCTTTCCTGGTGTGTGCAGCTTTGTTGTGCCACTCTCGTCACAATCAACGCTATACTGTTCTTTCCCTATCTTTACAACAGTGTTCTTATTCATTTTCAATGCTGCTGCAGTTCTCTTCACAACCTGAACAACAGGAATTAAGGGCCCACCTTTGTCCTTTTCTTTCTCAAAGTAATCCCTCACAGAGCACACGAATTCACGGGCCTGGGTGTGTAGCACACTTTTCTTCCTCCGTTTCACTTCTTGTGTTGGGATGGTACTACCCGTCGCACTAGACATTGTTTACAACGAAACATAAACAAAGAAACACTAAAAACAACAAAAACGAAATAAACTGCGAATTCAATTTCAGACAAACGACGAACGACCGCACCGCCTGCACACGAGACACTGGTAAGTTTCATAAGCGCGCGCGACCGGGTTTCAGAGCGGCAACGTGGCCCTTGCTACCCGCTCAAAGTCAGGCCGTCATTGGCTGCCTGCCTGCGGTCGCTAGGCAACGGAAAGACGCTACCGAGCTGTCAATACCAAAGACTCGTCTCCCAGATTACAGGCAAGAGGGGAGTGTCTCCCGACAGTACGCACTTGGCTGTTTTGACGTTTGGCTGCCGGAAGTCACGTGACTGTCCCTTCAGTAAACACTTTGCTGCGAGGACGGTTTTCATGCAGTGCAGTTGCATCAGTATGGAGATCACTGAGTTGCACACGTGAATACTGAAGGAATTAGTTAAGCATGAAGTAATTTCCATCTTATGATTTAGTCCTTCATGTTCAATAAACAGAATAGTGTAAAATTTCTGCAGTAAGCCCATACTGAAATTTACGTAATTGATATATGTGCGAACAGATTCGCCGAAATATTCTGCCGGTTAGTGTCAGGTTTTTTTTCCCCCTTTCTTTCTGTGGATCTTAGTTGTTATAACGAAATGTGCGTAAAGTATGGAAAATAAATGTGGTTAAAAGGTTAACACAAGTCTATACTGCTCATAAGTCTGCTACCTCGGTTTATTTCGCATTCACATGTAGGGGGACCAAACCGGGGAATATGAAGTATTTTTAATATTTTGGACGACGAAAAGCGGCTTTTAAGTAGCCATAGTATAGTTCCAGCCCTGTTGAAAACCTGCGTAAGGAATGCTGTATGGTGAAAAAAGATCATGGCTAGACCTGAACAGAGTCATAATTTGTACAACTCTAGAAAACGTCTTTAGCTTCCAGCAAAAAAAAAAAAAAAAAAAAAAAAAGGGGTGAAAATCTTGAAAGTGTTTACCCTGATCTTAGATATAATGTAATGGATAATGCTACATGGCCCAAAAATATTGTGATGTATCGTTTTTTTTATTCCATAGTGTCGCCAATATTCCTGTGAAATAATTTTTTCTGTGACAAACAGAAAGAAGAATTAAGTGTAAACGGGTCACATAGTGCTCAGAAAGTTACTCCCATAATGCCTGTATCTTAGAACTAAACTTAATGTGTTATCACTTTTTATAGAAGTGAAGCAAATTTTACTGTGTATGTAAACATTGGTTATCAGCACAAGAAGCAGAGTAGTATAACTGAATTGAATGCCTAAATTCAATAAGTGCATGGTGCAGAACACCTGCTTCCTTCGGTGATGTATCTAAATATACCAACAGAAAATCTAGTGTTAAAGAAATTGATTTAAAAAGCTACTGTGTGGACCTAGATTTTGAGTTGGCTGCTTCGGACTTATTAAATCTTATTATAATAATTGTTGTCTAGTATACCATTCTCCAGATGGCAACTTTGAAAATTTTCTCATCTAAATAGAATCTTGGCTGCTATTTTATGCACTTGAAATCAGAAATTGCACTGGGTGTTCATTTCAATGTACACTTTTGCAAGGAGAGTTCTAAGGAGGAAAATTTATGAATCTATTAACAATTTGTGGACTATTTGTAGCATGTCATTTACCAACCAGAGGTGATGCCTGCCTTGACACTGTTATCCCAAATCTAAATACATGGGACTATGAGATGACTTTAGTTGACCCAATGACGTCTGCCAACAGAGCACTAGTCATGGGACTTTATACAAAGAGAACTAATAATCAACCAGCTGTTTCCTAGCATTCTAATTATGTATTCACAAAAAGGATCATTAACAAGGAAACATTAAACTCTTTTCAAACAGCGCTAACTGCAGTAGACTCACAGGTGGGATTACAAGAAATGGCTGTAATTAATGCATTTAAAGAGTTATTTCAGACCATCAAAACCAAATTTGATTATAGCTATCCACAGAAGACCAAAAAATGTCGCAACACAGGCAAACTCTGTGTGTGGTAAAGTATTTTGTCATAACAGACATGACATTTAAGCACTTTTGAGAATTTCAGCCAGTTTTCTTTTACATAGAAACTAAGACTTGCTGTAGCGTGACACTAAATCCTTGATTTTTGTGCTCAAACACAGTAGTAAAATCATGACAAATTCCATTACTTTCTTTGTTGTCTTTTGTTAACTCAAATCCTTTACCAAACACTGATACACACCAATTATAATGTTTCATTGTGCAATTCAGTTTTATTTACGCAATTAGATATCACTGAATTATAGAATACAGTTTGGATGAGCCAAGATGGTGGGACAGCATTATTTTAGTATACCATGATTAACAAAACTCAAAAAATGCACAAGTAAATTTAAATTTTTATTCACCTTCAACTACATGGAATCTCTCTCTCTCTCACTCACAAACACACACACACACACACACAAACACACACACACACACACACACACACACACACACACACACACACACACACACAAATTGACATAATGTACAAGACCACCTTTATGTGCATTAACAATATTAGGAAAAGGATAGTTTGCTATTCGCTGTAAAGGTGATATGTTGAGTTGCAAACAGGCACAATGTAAAGACTGTTACACATTTAGCTTTTGGCCAAAGACTTCTTCAGAAAAGAAAACACAAAAAGATTTACACATGCAAGCACACTCCCTCCACACATCTCCACTATCTGCAGTGGGAGATATTGGTCATGTGTGCTTGCTAGTGTTAATCTGTTTGTGTTTTGTTTTCTGGAGAAGGCTTTGGCCAAAAACTAAATGTGTAACATTCTTTACATTGTGCCTGTCTGCAACTCAACATGTCACCTTTACAGTGAGTGGCAAACTATTTTTTTCCTAATATTGTTGATATTCCAACCTGGAGTTTACTTTTTTTTTTAACACTTAATCACCCCTCACAAAATCCTTCTCTGCTTTGTGGAAAAAAATCTAGCCTGAGATTCAATCTTGGCATTCCCATTTACTGTGTTTTCTTCTGAGAAAGAAAAATCTTTATTAAGATTACCAATGATCTTCTTCAGATCCTTCAATACTTTGGCCTTAGTCTCCTGTCCACACTGTGTTCCTTTGCTGAGTGCAACTATAGTTTCACAGTGAGACATCACATCCTGTTCAAATGTGTCAGCAGATTTTTCTGAATTGCCAGAAAGCAATGCTGACACATATTCATTGTCTGCACTAGAGGGCAAGGAACACTGTTCACTCTCCTGGGCAGCACCAGACAATGATTTGGCACATGCATGTATATGCTTACATATGTTAAAATTTAAAATGTTGTCTAAACAGCTGCATTTATACGGATGTACACATATGTTGCAGGTGTTGCACTTAAGTGAACATTTTCTTTCGCATATCAGTTCTGAATTTTTTACAACATACACTTCACAACCAGTGGAAGAAAGCACTTCCCACAACCCTTCACCCCTGCATAAAATCATCCCATTTGTTATAGCTGAGCTATCGTTGTGGCTTGCTTTCACTCTTGACGCCCTAGAGCACTGTTTACATTTTGAGAGCTTCACTAAGCCCTCATATACTTTGTCTCTCACTAAACATAACAAAGCATTTAATGACTTATCCAGCCTTCTGCACTTTTGCCCTTCTAGATAACTGTATTTAATAACTTTATGTAGGGACTCCAAGTAATTGTTTGTATTAATGCCCAATCGGTGCCTAAAACAATACGCCCACTTTTCCACTCGCTGGCAGTACATCCTAAGAAAGTACCTGCCAAATTCTGCAGTATCCGGATCATTCAATAAGTCTTCCACCACTTTCTCCAGACTACAACTAAAAACATCTATATCCAGTTCGGTCTGAAGTCGCTTTAGTGAACTAAACACTGCTGATTTTTTCTCACTACCCCCAGAAATTCTCCTTAATTTCTGAGACCAGTTCCGTTGTATATGCCAAGAACACAGCAACTGGTTTGGCACAGGTCCCATTACTGCTGACCATGCATTATAAAATGCTGGTGCATCATCAGACATAAACACATTGGTCTTTACAGTGCCCACCCTTCCTCTCACACATTTGAAATAAAAAGACAGTAAGCACATGTCTCGCCTATTTGAAAAACAAAATGCAACTGGCATTGCAGCACCATATCTATCAACAACGACAATAGTAAAAAGTTGAAAATCGTATGCAGTCATGCCATGAGTGCCAACCACGCATATTTTATCTTCTCCCTACTTTAGAAGTTGTTCGGCCTGAAAGTCTGTCATTATAATAAGAATGAAGTCTTCATCTTGAAAATTAGGATCCACTTGTTTTAGCTGCTTGAAATACAGTACTGGGTTGTCACTTTGTCTCTTCATTTCTTCAACCCACAATTTCACACTCACTGCATCATTTTCATGCTTCTTCGTTGCATAACCAATATCAAAATCCCTTTTTATATTATGCAAATCTTTTTTCTCAAGGAGATGGATTCTCTCCACACTTGCAGCGATTGGTGCACTTCAGACATCTTGTAAGACTCGTCCAACAGGAACACCCTGTGACAGCCGACCTGAAAAAAAAAAAAAGGGAAATAAAAATGAAGCACATTGATAGACCCTACGTCTGTTCACACAAATAAATTTGATAATTTCATGTTTCATGTACATAAGTGTAACATAATCCATTTTACCTGCCAACTCTGCCCTCTCGTTCCCATGCAGAAATGTTCTTCCAACATCTTGGGTGTGTCCCATATGTTTTGGAAAAATTTTTAAGCAGCATTTGTCCTCTGTTATTGTCACTTGCATGTTGGATGGACAAGTACTGCCTATTTTATTTATGCCCATACTTTTGACACACCTGGCACCTGTTCCTTTAGAATGAAATTGAAAGAGCGATGGCAGTGGTAATAGCGAACACGTTTTTCTAGTCGCTCCCGCTCCGAACAATTTACTACATAACGAACATGGTTTACTTTTTCGTAAGAAATTTTCCACTCTTCAAAGTCTGAAAAAATGTTAAGGCAGTATTTTTAAGTCATGTACTTGGGATCAACAAAATTTACTAAAACGTGACTAACACAATAAATATAAAAAACAAACCTGCAAGACAACCAAATTCTATCTCCTGGCACTCAAAACTAACGTCATGGTTCTCTTGAATATGTGTTCTCAGTGTGTCATAGGTGAGAAACGAGAGAGAGCACTGTGGGCAAATAATGCGGCATTTCCGACTGTTTTCCTCCGACTTCATGTCATGCACAGTTATTTAATGACGTTTTAATGAACTGCATCTCATAAATGCAATTCCGCACTGGGGACACAATTCACTGCCTTTTCCTTTTTTAGACACATGGATATCAAGTTCATGAACTTTCCTCATATGGGCGGAAACTCTGAACTGCATTCCTCACACTTATAGAGCGTTTCTTGGGAATCACTCATGTTTGCTAAAACAAACTAAACAATAACAAGAAACAATAACAAAACGGAACAGCAGCAACGAAATAACAAGAAGCAGCAACAAACAACGAAAGCAGTTAAATGGAGCACAAGGCAAACATCAACATGAATGGCGTCTTCGAACAGGATGCCTCGTCACGTGAAACCAACTTCCGGTCAGTAAACGTCAAAACAGCCAAGTGCGTACTGTCGGGAGACACTCCCCAGGCAAGAGGACTTCACTGCGCCACGCGGGGTAGCTGCGCGGTCTAGGGGCGCCTTGTCACGGTCCGCGCGGCTCACCTCGTCGGAGGTTCGAGTCCTCCCTCGGGAATGTGTGTGTGTGTGTGTGTGTGTGTGTGTGTGTGTGTGTGTGTGTGTGTGTGTGTGTGTGTCGTCCTGAGTGTAAGTTATTTTAAGTTAGATTAAGTAGTGTGTAAGCTTAAGGACCTGTAACCTCAGTAGTTCGATCCCATAAGACCTAACCACAAGTCTCCAAATTTACCCTATACTACTTTGAAAACTTTAACACATTAAGAACAGCGAAGAGTGAAGAACAAATTTGGGCTCATGGGGGCACAGGGGGGGGGGGGGGGGAGGGCGGGGGAAACGTTACGTGCAGCGTAGGAGCAGTCCATACAACTAATCACTTACTAATATGTAAAACGTGGACGAATCCTGTTATCAGGAATGTGTTTCAAATTCCATCGTAAAGATTCAAGAGTGGGATTAAAATTCAGGGTGAGAGAATATCAACGATAAGATTCGCTGATGACATCGCTAATCTCAGTGAAAGTGAAAACCAGTTACGGGATCTGTTGAACGGAACAAACAGTCTAATGAGTAGAGAATATGTATTGAGAGTAAATTGAAGAAGACGAAAATAATGAGAAGTAGCAGGAATGAGAGCATCGAGAATCTTGACACCAGGATTGGTGATCACGAAGTAGATGAAGTTAAGGATTTCTTCTACCTAGGCAGCAAAATAGCCAATGACGAACATGGCAAGGAGGACATGAAAAGCAACTTAGCACTGGCAAGAAGGGCATTCCTGGCCCAAAGAAGTCTACTGATATCGAACTTAGGCCTTAATTTGAGGAAGAAATTTCTAAGAATGTAAGTTTGGAACACAACATTATGCGGTAGTGAAACATGGACTGTGGAAAAATGATAAAGAAGAGAGTCGAAGCGCCTGAGACATGGTGCTACAGAACAATGTCGAAAATTAGGTCGACTGATAAGGCAAGGAATGAGGAGGTTCTCTGGAGAATCGGCGAGGAAAGGAATACTTGGAAAATACCGATAAGAAGAAGGGATCAGATCGTAGAACATCTGTTAAGACATCAGGGAATAACTTGCAACCTACCAGATGGAGCTGTAGAGGGTAAAAACTGTAGAGGAAAATGGGGATTGGAATACAACCAGCAAACAATTAAGGACGTGGGTTGCAATTGATACTCTGAGGTGAAGAGATTGGCACAGGAAAGGAGTTCGTGTCGTGGCGGGCTGCACCAAACCAGTCGGAAGACTGATGACAAAAAAGGTAGCAATCCGGACACCTAATCACCTACCAATGTATCAAAACATGGAAGAATCCTGTACTTAGGAAGATGTTGTAAATGCCACTGGAAGAGGCATAAAAGCAGCGGAATTCTGGGGAGGAAAAGTAGGATGTCTTTCTCACGGCAACAGAAAGTGGGTAAAGCACAAAGCTGTTCAAAGCAGCTTTGCTTTACGTAGTACCCTTGTCTGAAGCTCCCACTCCCTATGTTGTGTCCTGACCCTTAAGGGTACCTTAGGCCCCATTCTTCTTTGATTGCAATATAGCTGTTTTAGCCTTCTTGTGACACACTTTTATTTGCCATCAATTATTATAAGGCACACTGTTCCTAGTCTACAGCAGTGGATCACCGCACCCTGAGTCCTACAAACCACAACACACACACACACACACACACACACACACACACACACACGCACACACACACACACACACTTTCCTGCATGTCGTTTTACTGTTGCTTTTGTGTGTCATGTTATTGGCAAAAAACATTACTTTCAACTATAAAATTTATTTTAGTCCTTGCTCCCATACGCTGTTTAATACCTGTACTGGTATCAGTTGACTACTTATCAGGAATAGCCCATAAACAATTCTCAGCCGTTGGCTGCGTCAAAGCATGCTAAGTTATTGATAATGTCTAATCAGTTGAAAACGTTATAGCCATTAAACAACTTTATGAGCTTTGGCTGAAATAAAGTTTACAGTTAACTCCAGTCAAAAGTTGGCTGTTAAATTGCTCGTTTCGATACTCGGTTTCACTTTTGTGTGTCATATATATTATTCCTCAAGTCAACATCCCTTTTTCTCAACACTGACTTATCGTAAAGGGATGAATGACGTATCGTTGAAAAGGCTTTTTAACCGTCTTCTGACATTGCATACCTACCATTTTTGGAAAATTTTAACATAAAAGAAACTTAACTATCGTAGGCATTGGGCATATTTTGTGAAGCTACCTTATTGATCAGGCCCGGCTTCATACCTATATTTTGCGAAGCTACCTTATTGATCTGTGAATAAGACACCCTTTTCATAATATATTATTACAAATACCATTTTATTTGTTTTAAAGTACTAATTAACTGGATAATTGGTCTACGGCATTGTCATAGATAATAACCGTGATCACTGTGGTAGTCCATTATCTTGACCGTCGCACAAGATGACTTCTCTAAACGAATATACTTTCCGAAACGACAAACATATTTGTCTTTATCGCCTTGAATTGTGATTTACCTATTGCTGCTACGGCCTAACGTGCTTACTGTAACTGAAAATGTTTCAGAAAAGATTTATAAAACTTAAATCTATATTTGATGTTAGCAAATTTCTCTTCTTCAGAAATTCTTTTCTTACCATTTCCAGTTTACATTTTATATCCTCCTTACATCAGCCATTAACAGTTATTTTTCTGCCCGAATAGCAAAACTCACCTACAGCTTTAAGTGTCTCGTTTCCTAATCTAATAATCTTAGCATCACCTGATTTAATTTGACTACATTCCATTATCCTCGTTTTGCTTTTGTTGATGTTCATCTTATATCTTCCTTTCAAGATACTGTTCATTCCGTTCAGCTGCTCCTCCAAATCCTTTGCTGTCTCTGACAGAATTACAATGCCATCGGCAAACCTCAAAGTTTTTATTTCTTCTCCCTGGACTTTAATTCCTACTCCAAATTTTTCTTTTGTTTCCTTTACTGCTTACTCAATATACAAATTGAATAATATCGGTGAGAGGCTACAACCCTGTCTCCCTCCTTTCTCAACCACTGGTGCCCTTGCGTGCCCCTCGATTCTTATAACTGCCACCTGGTTTCTGTGCAAATTGTAAATAGCCGTTCGATCCCTGAATTTTAGAATTTGAAAGAGAGTATTCCAGTCAACGTTGTCAAAAGCTTTCTCTAGCTCTTCAAATGCTATAAACTTTGGTTTGCCTTTCCTTAACCTGTCTTCTGTGACAATTCTTACGGTCAATATTACCTCGCGGGTTCCTACATTTCTTCGGCATCCAAACTGATCTTCCTCGGCTTCTACCAGTTTTTTCATTTTTATGTAAAGGACTCGTGTTAGCATTTTGCAACCGTGACGTATTAAATTGATCGTTCGGTAATTTTTCTCCCTTTCAGCACCTGCTTTCTTTGGAATTGGAATTATTGTATTCTTCTTGAAGTCTGAGAACATTTTGCCTGTCTCATACATCTTGCTCACCGGATGGAAGAGTTTTGTCATGGCTGGCTTTCCCGAGGCCATCAGTAGCTCTAACAGAATGTTGTCTACTCCCGGGGCCTTTTTTCGACTTAAATATTTCAGTGCTTTGTCAAATTCTTCACGCAGTATCATATCTCCCACTTCTTCTTCATCTAGGTTCTCTTCCATTTCCATAATATTGTCTTCAAGTGCATCTTCCTTGTTCAGACCCACTACATACTCCTTCCATCTGTCTGCTTTCCCTCCTTTGTTTGGGACTGGTTTTCCATCTGATCTCTTGACATTCATACAGGTGCACTCTTTTCTAAAAAGGTCTATTTAATTTTCCTGTAGGTGGTATCCATCTTTCCCCTACTGATACGTGCTTCTAAGTTCTTACATTTGTCATCTAGCCACCCCTGCTTAATCATTTTGCACTTTCTGTCAAGTTCATTTTTGGGCGTTTGTACTCCCTTTCGCCTGCTTCATTTTTTGCATTTTTATACTTTCTCCTTTCATCGGTTAAATTCAATATCTTTTGTGTTATCTATAGATTTCTACTAACCCTCGTTTTTTACCTAATTGAACCTCTGCTGCCTTCACTATTTCATCTCACAAAGCCATCCATTCTTCTTCTACTTCATTTCCTTCCCATATTCTTACAATCGTTCCCTAATGCTCCCTGTGAGACTCTCTATAACCCCTGAGTCTTTCAGTTTTTTCCAGGTCCCATCTCCTTAAATTCCTGCATTTTTGCAGTTCCTTCAGTTTCAATCTGCAGTTCATAACCAATAAATTGTGGTCATAGTCCACATCTGCCTTTGGAAATGTCTTACAATTTAAAACCTGGTTCCTAAATCTCTGTCTTATCATCATGTAATCAGTCTGAAACCTTCCGATGGCTCCACATCTCTTCCACATATACAGACTTCTTTTATGATTCTTAAACTAAGTGCTGGCTATTATTAAATTACGCTCTGTGTAAATCCTACTAGGCGGCTTCCTCTTTCATTCCTTTCTCCCCAGTCCACATGACCTGCTACTTTTCCTTCTCTTCCTTTTCGTGCTATCGAATTTCAGTCACCCATGACTATTAAATTTTCGTCTCCCTTAACTATCTAAACAATTTCTTCTAACTCATCGTACATTTCCTCAGTCTTTTCCTCATCTGCGGGTATACTACTGTGGTGGGTGTTGGCTCCGTGTCTATCTTGGCTACAATCATGCATTCACCACGCTGTGCATAGTAGCTTATCCGCGTTCCTGTTTTTTAAATCATTAGTAGACTTAGTTCTGCATTAGTCCTGTTTGCTTTTGTGTTTATAATCCTTTATTCTCCTGATCAAAATTCTGTTTCTCCTGCTACCAAACTTCACCAGACCTCATTATATCTGGCTTTAACCTATCCATTTCCCTTTTCTAATTTTCTAACCTACCTGCCAGTTTAAGGGATCTGACGTTCCACTCTCCGATCCGTAGAACACCAGTTTTGTTTCTCCTGTCGACGACATCTTCCTGAGTAGTCCCTACCCAGAAATCCGAATGGGGGACTATCTTATTTCCGGAATATTTTACCCAAGAGGAAGCTATCATCATTTAACCATACAGCAGAGCTGGATGCACTCGATAAAAATTACGGCTGTAGTTTCCCCTTGCTCTCAGCCGCTCGCAAGGCCGTTTTGGTTGATGTTGCAAGGCCAGATCAGTCAGTCAACCAGAGTGTTGCCCCTGCAACTACTGAAAAGGCTATTGCCCTCCTCAGGAACCACAAGTTTGTCTGGCCTCTCAACAGATACCTCTCCATTGTTGTTGCACCTACGGTACTGCTATCTGTATCGCTGAGGCACGCAAGCCTCCCCACCAACTGCAAGGTCCATGTGAACCATTGGGAGGTATCCCCAGAAAAAGAAGTCCATTGGCGAGTGGTCTCGGGAATGCGCAGTGTATTCAATGCTACCGCTTCGCCCAGTCCATGTGTTTGGAAAAGCTGCATCGAGGTGAGCTCTTACCAGTGGCGAGGTGCTCCATCATCTTGAAAGTAAATTTCGTCACCAGCAAACATCTCCTCAGTGTGTTGACTGACGGACTCCTGAGCAAGGTTAGTTACCTGTCACCAGTGACAGTTCCGCTGAAGAAAGAGGGTACTATGATGCCCAATGCCGATATCCCACAACACACTGTAACCCCTGGTAAGTTTAAATGCAGTGTAACGTGGGGTGGCCCCAGTAGGTACGATTATGGCGATATTGTGCTATTCAATTGGAAGGTGGTCTCATGGCTCTAGGCAATTTTGTGTGGAAACTTTGCACATTTTTTCCACAGAACTGGATGGTCTTCATTGAATGCATGTATTAGTGTTGGAATGGAACATTTCCAGGGAAGACGCATCAAGATGCGATGAACGCTATCTTTTAAGAGTTGTGCCTCCCGAGCCGTTTGTCGTTGCGAATAAGGGTTTCTCGCACCTGCTCTTCTTTTCTAGAGCTGGCGGACGTCCGTTGTCGCCCATAACGTTTCGTGTTATTGTGAACGGTTCCGTCTGTTTCAAATTTATCTCTGATGCGAGCAATGGTCCGGTGCCTTGGTGGCAATTTATCGAACTCCCTACTCAATCGTCTTTGCATTTCCGTTTCATTTCGGTTTTCCAATAACGTTTAAGGACAAACATCCTTTCTTCAAAGCTAAGGTGTTCTCCTGCCAATCAGTTCCATTAGTTAAACTTGTAAAAACAAAAAAGTAAGCACGTTATGGGCAGTCAAAGTGTTAGTACATTTTTAGACGCCTTGTACGTAATCAGCGACCACCAGTAGTTATCACTAGTGACGACGGTGTCCGGCTGCGTGCGGATAGAACAGTTACTAGGAATTTATATCCAGTTAAAGACTATTGTACTCTGATGTGAAACGATCATTCTGCAATGAACTAAGTGCTAACGTTATAAGTATCAGTGACAGCATCAAATACATGTCATCCTTGTGGACAATAATTGTTTGCAAAGGTAAGTGTTTAACATGCTCAAGTTTTAATAACTTACTAATAATTTATGTGTTGTAGTAACCGCTCGACCTCTTTCTGAAGTGACCTAGTTGCTACAATAGATCACTACGCCACTATGTTCAAAGCCTTCATATGTCTTATTTTCCATACTGCAGTCACTTCATCATCCAATATGCCGATTGTACATCAGCACACTACACACTCAGTAACATTTGAAGCAAGCTTACTGTTAAATCTCCACTGTCCACACTTAATTTCACTTTTGCTATATTTTCATTTTTTCAGAAAATAATTATCACAGTATTACTGCAAAGATGCCCGGTATCGGCTACAAGCCGAGTGCCTGTGGCGGTTTAGTCCGTGAAGGTTGAAGGAAAAGCGCTCTGCTGTGCTTCCGGTAGTACGGGCGAACCAGAGGGCTGGCGGATCACAAATCATACATAGTCTTGGCTTCAATTTCACTCTTCTCTTCTGGTCGTTGCTGTGCTGTTTGCTGATCTGTTCAAATGGTTAAAATGGCTCTGAGCACTATGGGACTTAAGATCTGGGGTCATCAGTCCTCTAGAACTTGGAACTACTTAAACGTAACTAACCTAAGGACAGACTGAAGCGCCTAGAACCGCTCGGCCACCCCGGCCGGCTGCTGATCTGTTGTGGATTGCAGCGAGACGGGGTGGTTCTGTGTTGAATGAGCCTTGTCGGGGGATTGCTCTTTGGTGAGATCGTTTATCTTATTAGGGTTGTCAGAAGGCATTGCTTTTCTGCAAAGTTATTTCATTTATGTGGTACTCACATTCCAAGTTTAAATTTTCACTAACTCATGTTGCGAAATTGCTATGAACACCACGAGTTGACTTGCGTTCGACGTACCAACGCTAAAAGTTCCGTTTTTGTGAGTTCAAAAGTTAAGAGGCTTGATACAGAATCCGACTTAAGCATTTAATAGGGAAAGTATTACAGTCAATTCTGTCAACCTCCCCTGAGATCCGCTTTTTAAAAGCTTTGTGTCATGTACGGAAATTTTGTTTAGATGATAATTATTGGAGGGTTATGTTGTAAATGTCGTTGTGCACTAAGAGGACATGTGATAATCTGTTCATTTGATGTAAGACTTTAATTGTATGCAGAGGCATGTAAACATTCTTTATCTCTTATTTTGATTACGCTCATCATTTATTTATTGCTTAACTGCAGGTTGGTTATAATTGAACTTTCGCTACTTGAGAGGGTCCCCATGAAAAAGATTAGTCGTAAGACAATGAAACTTTGTGGAAACATCTGTAAGGACATGAGAAAGAGAAATAACGAATAAACCACTGAAAGAAAAATATTTCAATTTCGACATGAGAGGGTAATACTTGTTAACTGCCTACCATGTTTACGTTCCATATTACAAACGTTCCTCAGCGTGACAACCATCTGCATCCACGGCAGGTTCGAATCCTGCCTCGGGCATGGATGTTTGCGATGTCCTTAGGTTAGTTAGGTTTAAGTAGTTCTAAGTTCTACGGGACTGACGACCTCAGAAGTGAAGTCCCATATTGCTCAGAGCCATTTGAACCAATTAGTCTGGATGGTAATCGAATCGTATGCGCTAGTCTCATGATACCATGACAGCTAGAAGAACACACTAGACCAGTCTGCCACCAAAAAGGTCATAAACCAGCAACTGTGCTCACCTGTGATGTGGCGACGGTTTTCGAAATGTATCCACAGTGGGGCAACGTGCCGCGAGGACTGTGTGTGATGCCGAGTGTTCGGATTTCATTTGACTGCTTAATATACACCGACGGGAAAGAAATCGCAACACCAAGAGGGAGTTGTGCGACATAAACGAAAGCTGGTTTGCATGTATCTACATCTGAAAGCCGGCTGCGGTGGCCGAGCGGTTCTAGGCGCTACAATCTGGAACCGTGCGACCGCTACGGTCACAGGTTCGAATCCTGCCTCGGGCATGGATGTGTGTGATGTCCTTGGTTAGTTAGGTTTAAGTAGTTCTAAGTTCTAGGGGACTGATGACCTCAGCTGTTAAGTCCCATAGCGTTCAGAGCCATTTGAACCATTTTGAACGTCATTATCAACAGCTCACTGAGTCCGAACAAGTTCGTGTATAAGTCTACGAGAAGCTGGCTGTTCCTTTTGCGATATTGCAAAAACACTTGGCAGGAATATAGCCATTGTATACGACTGCTGGCAGCGGTAGACACGAGAACGTAGATGGCAAGAAAATTGGGCTCTGGACGGTCACGTGGAACTACCGAGAGGAAAGACTATCGTATACGGCGTGGGGTGCTGGCGCATCTTACTGCATCTGCCGCAGCAATTTGAGCAGCACTTGTGTAAGTAGGCTGTTTAGGTTTTTATGTTGGGAACGCCACGTGGTGGTGGTGGTGGTTAGTGTTTAACGTCCCGTCGACAACGAGGTCATTAGAGACGGAACGCAAGCTCGGGTTAGGGAAGGATTGGGAAGGAAATCGGCCGTGCCCTTTCAAAGGAACCATCCCGGCATTTGACTGAAACGATTTAGGGAAATCACGGAAAACCTAAATCAGGATGGCTGGAGACGGGATTGAACCGTCGTCCTCCCGAATGCGAGTCCAGTGTGCTAACCACTGCGGCACCTCGCTCGGTGGTAACGCCACGTAGTGCCCTCTATGACAATTGCTGACTGTGGTGTGTGCAGTCTGTGGCTGGTTTGCATTGCTGGAATATTTTCTATTGTAGTGTTGGGCAGTTGGATGTGAACAGCACGTAGCGTTGTGCAGTTGGAGGTGAGCTGCCAGTAGTGGTGGATGTGGGGAGAGAGAAGCCAGAGTTTTGAGATGTTAATATGAGCGGACGATCTGGACGTGTGTCCGTCAGAAAAAGGAAATTTGCCAAACTGGATGTCACAAATTTTATATATATATATATATATATATATATATATATATATATATATATATATATATTAACACTGTTAAGATAAATACATTGTTTGTTAACTATCAAAATCTTTCATTTGCTAACTATATGCCTATGAGCAGCTAGTGCCTTCAGTAGTTAGAATCTTTTATTTAGCTGGCAGTATTGGCGCTCGCTGTATTGTAGTAGTTCGAGTAACAAAGATTTTTGTGAGGTAAGTGATTCATGAAAGGTATAGGTTATTGTTAGGGCCATTCTTTTGTACGGATTATTGAAAGTCAGACAGCGTTGCGCTAAAAATATTGTGTGTCAGTTTAGTGGTGATCAGAATACGTAAAGAGAGAAATGTCTGAGCACGTTCAGTTTTGCTCAGCTGTTTGAAAATCAAATAACGTAAGAAGTTTACCACCACAGTCATTCTTAATTTTTCTAAGGGGATGTTTCAGTTGGAACAACAGTGGCACAACTAACTGTTGTAAATCGGTTACTTCAATGATAGCTCCGAGCCAGATTCCATGTGGCGTGCATTTCACTGATCTCAGACACTTCTATTTGTGGTGTCAAGTGAGATCTTACATGTGGGCAGGGTAGAGGTCTGTTGTGTTTCCTGATGAAACTAGTTCTGCCTCGGTGCCAGTGACGGCCGTGTGTTGGTTAAGAGGCCAGTTGAGGGCCTGCAACCAATCTGTCTGCGTTCTTCACACAGTGGACCCACACCTAGAGTTACGGTCTGGGGTGCGATTTCGTATGAAAGCAGGAGATCTATGACTGCAAAATTGTACATTAGTTTGGTTATTCGGCCTGTCGTGGTGCCATTGGTGAACAGCATCCATAGGGCTGTTTTCCAACAGGATAACGCTCGTTCAAGTACCGCAGTTGCAACCCAGCCTCGTCTAAGACTGTCGTCAAGCAGGCTTGGCCTGCACGATCAAAATCTCTGTCTTCAATCGAGCACGTGTGGGACATCATCGTACTAAAACTCTAGCGTCATCCACAAACAGTATTAACAGTGCCTGTATTGATCGACGAAGTGATACAGGCATGGAACTACATCCAACAGACATCCTACACCTGTACAACACAATGCATGTGGGTTTGCATGCTTGCATTCAATATTCGGATGGTTACATCGGTTATTAATGCACCAGCATTTCACATTTGCAATGGCTTATTTCGCGCTTACCACAGAACCGGAGATTTTGGAATGTTAATCATTTAAATGTGTTGTATAGAGAAATGCGTTCACGAATTTCATTACTTTACATTAATTATTTTTTTGGTGTTGAGGTTTTTTTTCATCAATGTAATTCATGCTAACAGCGGTGGATCTTGTACAGGGATGCCTATATGCTTCGGCATCCAGAGCGGTACGACGGAGGTTTCCGTATGTACACTACTGGCCATTAAAATTGCTACACCACGAAGATGACGTGTTACAGACGGGAAATTTAACCGACAGGAGGAAGATGCTGTGATATGCAAATGATTAGCTTTTCAGAGCACTCACACAATGTTGGCGCCGGTGGCGACACCTACAACGTGCTAACAAACAGCAGTTGACCGGCGTTCCCTGGTGAAACGTTGTTGTGATGCCTCGTGTAACGAGGAGAAATGCGTACCGTCACGTTTCCGACTTTGATAAACGTCGGATTGTAGCCTATCGCGATTGCGGTTTATCTTATCGCGACATTGCTGCTCGCGTTGGCCGAGATCCAATGCCTGTTAGCAGAATATGGAATCAGTGGGTTCAGGAGGGTAATGCGGAACGCCGTGCTGGATCCAAACGGCCTCGTATCACTAGCAGTCGAGATGAGAGGCATCTTATCCGCATGCCTGTAACGGATCGTGCAGCCACGTCTCGATCCCTTAGTCAACAGATGGGAACGTTTGCAAGACAACAACCATCTGCACGAACAGTTCGACGACGTTTGCATCAGCATGGACCAGCTCGCAGCGGATGGCTGCGGTTACCCTTGACGCTGAGTCACAGACAGGAGCGCATGCGTTGGTGTATTCAACGACAAACCTGGGTGCACGAATGGCAAAACGTCATTTTTTCGGATGAATCCAGGTTCTGTTTACGGCATCATGATGGTCGCATCCGTGTTTGGCGACATCACGGTGAACGCACATTGGAAGCGTGTATTCGTCATCGCCATACTGGCATATCACCCAGCGTGATGGTATGGGGTGTCATTGGTTACACGTCTCGGTTACCTCCTGTTCGCATTGACGGCACTTTGAACAGTGGACGTGACATTTCAGATGTGTTACGACCCGTGGCTCTACCCTTCATTCGATCCCTGCGAAACCGTACAGTTCAGCAGGATAATGCACGACCGCATGTTGCAGGTCCTGTACGGGTCTTTCTGGTTACAGAAAATGTTCGACTGCTGCCCTGCCCAGCACATTCTCCAGATCTCTTACCAATTGAAAACGTCTTGTCAATGGTGGCCGAGCAACTGGCTCGTCACAATACGCCAGGCACTACTCTTGATGAACTGTGATATCGTGTTGAAGCTGCATGGGCAGCTGTACCTGTACATGCCATCCAAGCTCTGTTTGACTCAATGCCCAGGCGTATCAAAGACGTTATTACGGCCAGAGGTGGTTTTTCTGGGCACAGCTTTCTCAGGATTTATGCATCCAAACTGCGTGAAAATGTAATCACATGTCAATTCTAGCATAGTATATTTGTACAATGAATATCCGTTTATCATCTGCATTTCTTCTCGGTGTAGCAATTTTGATGGCCAGTAGTGTACTATGCGACACTAATCTATTTTGAATATGAAAAAGTTCACTGTGATTATCGAGAAACGTTGTGAAGGAGTTGAGTAATAGCGCAATTTCCGTACTGCCTTGTTAGAACTAGAAATTTTGGAGAATATTTTGCGGCGAGAAAAGGAAACAGGAAAGGAGAGTGGAGTGGTGCGGCTGGTGAGGAGGCAGCCGGGGCAGTTTGGTGGTAAGTAGCCGGCTGCAGCCGCCACGGCGAGAGAGCGTGGCAGCGCTTCCGCGGCGCAGCCCGCCAGAGCGGCGCAGAGGATAGCAGAGAAGCGCCGGCACACAGGATACAGCGCGCGCGATTTTAATATTTTACTCCCTCACCCCCGGCCGCCCAATAGAGGCTCATTTTTCTTTGAGCACTTACAAAAGGCATGCGCCTCACGCGTCCCAAATTAATCCGGCCGCAACAATCTAGGCGGCTCACGCACACGCACGCGGCCGCGCACAAAGACGCGGGCCCTCCCGTGTTTGATCTTCCACAATAAAATCTCCAATTACCAGCTGGTGATTCTGAAAAACGCATTCACATCTTCTTGCGGGAGTTTCGTCATTAATCTCCCGTTTGCTTTCGGACCTCGCCACCACAATGGGAGAGAGTACCGCCGCTGCTAGGAAAAGGAGATTAAAATATGACGACTTTTTAATTTCCGTCTGTGCACATTGTGACGGCGTCGCTTTGGCGTGGCGCGCGGTTCTTTTCAGCGCCGCCCCTCCGCCCCCGCACTCCCCCACCACAGGCACCGGCGCCTCCCCCGCCCCCGCCCCCACCCAACCCCCACCCCCGGGCGGCCGACACCAGGGCTCCGCCCCCGGACAGCCGCCGTCTCTATCCCCCCGAGGATTACTGCTGCTTCTTCTGACCGTATTGAAGCGAAACTTGCATGAAAAGGCCAGCAGGGGAGAGTGCTTGTAGGGAAAAGTGATTTGTGACTGAGTGCGCTCTATATATATATACGTATGGCGCGGCGCCGCGACAAGTGAAATGATGGCATTGCGGGCAGAGAGATGGCTCAGAGGTTGCCGGCAAACTGGCGGCGCCGCCATTCAGACGCCGTCGCCTGTCGACGCCGGCCGCTGCAGAAAGACGCGCCGGTCCGAGCGCGCTGTCCCCGGATAATATTTTAACACATCTCGGTGATTAATCTGGAAGGTGTCAGCGGCGACGAGGACGGGGTGTCTCAGAACAGTCCTGTAGGAAAAACTGCGGGAAAAACACGCAGCCTGTAAGGAAGGGTTTCCAGTGCAGAGACAAGACGAGCGATAAGGGACGGGAACGAACGTAATAGTAGTCTGCCCAGAAACTCTGCTGAAGCTAAAAAATTGCAACGACAGCACTATGACGACAATACGAATCGCTGTATTTCCCCCTAAGTGACACAGTGGCCTACTCTCCAAGGCCCACTCAGTTGGCGATAAATCACAGTAAGCCGCGCGGGATTAGCCGAGCGGTCTGTTGCGCTGCAGTTATGGACTGTGCGGCTGGTCCCGGCGGAGGTTCGAGTCCTCCCTCGGGCATGGGTGTGTGTGTTTGTCCTTAGGATAATTTAAGTAGTGTGTAAGCTTAGGGACTGATGACCTTAGCAGTTAAGTCCCATAGGATTTCACACACATTTGAACATTTTTTTATATCATTGTAAATGGTGTTCGTTTTCTTCTTCTTCTTTACCTGTTCCCGTTGCACCACAGGGTGAGCATTCGTATACGGCATTTGGCATTACTAGTGATGGAAGCCCTTCCTGGCGACAATATTGCCCCTGGGACAAATGCTGTGTAGTACCACCATTTAGAGGAAACGTCACGCGCAAACGTGAGGACGAATTCTGAATCTTCGCGTAGCATGTATCTGAGGCGGGATGTGGGTATCAGTTCAGAATTTTCGTAATCAGGTATGGAAAAACACTTGAAAACCATATTCAGGTTCCGGGCCAGGCTCGCCTCGCCAGATCCCGCAAGCGACTTTTTAACTCGCTGCTGTAAAATACCAAGGATCAACCGGCTGAAAGCATATACTGTGAAACGACCACACAAACTTGCGAAATACCAGTGCCGTTCCCGCGTTCTTAAAAAGTACGATGCAGAGTTCCTTCGTACTTGCATGCATGTACTAGGGAAAACAGCATCGTAGTTCTTAAGAGCACTGCTATTTCGCATTTATTCTCCAATACCAGGCACTCGTCTCTCAACAAATATGTCCTTCTTGCACGAGAATATAGATAACGACGTTGTGACACAGTGTCCACTACTTACGAAAGTTTTGGTCTAGCCATGATAATGCACCGAAAGCCGAAGCGGTTACGGCGACCGCTCGCATAAAGCAGGAAATCCGGGTTCTAGTTTCACTTCGGCACAAATATTCACTGTCGTTATTCTAATCTACGGCCGACGATGGTTCATATTCGCAATAGCGAATACATTTACTGCACATAAACTTAGTTCCAGGAAAAGCAGACACCAGACAGATTCGTCGGAAGAGTCTTAAGGAAATGTAATGCATGCGCGTAGGAAGTGGCCGACTCTTTAAGTATTGTTCTCCGGTCTCGGGCATTTATCAGGCTGGATTAAGAGATGGAGAAGATCCAACGAAGGGCAGCGCAATCGTTTAGCAAGCGCGGGCGTATTACGGAAATATCCAGCATACTCTGGAGACACACTCTACGAGAGAGGCGTAGCTCACCGCGGAGAGGTTTACTGTTGAAATTCCAACAGCGTACGTTCCAAGACGAGTTGAGCGACATACATTGTCCAGTCACGATAATCTGACCACCAGTCAAAGGGCTGAATAACCACCTTTTGCAGTGCCGCCCGCTGTGAGACACCCAGGAAGAGAGTCAATGAGGTTTGGAGGGTACCGACAGTGATGTGGAGTCACGTCGACTCCAGTGCTAGATTTCTCGGTTGAGGATCCATCGCGCGAACAGCCAGATCGAGGTGGTCCCACAGGTTCTCCATTAGTTTTAAATGCGAGGAGTCAAACTCCTGATACTGACTTTCTAATAAGGCACATGTTGATTGTGACAGTCATCTACAGTTACTTTGTAAAGCATGTATTGCCATTTTGATGTACGTTATTAAGCTCAGCACTTTCAGTGGAGCCTCAGTAAATCAAGCTTGAGAATCAGCCAGCTGGATCGAATCTAGTCCCCAAATATATGTACTGCAACTACGACAGATTTGTTGCTAAACGCTTCATGACACATATCTTTCAGTTAAGATCTTATTCTGGGTGAAAATGTGCCAGGGCAGCTCCCGCTGCTCTCGCTTCACGTGTCCATGTTCCACATCTTCTTATATCGATATACCCTCAGTTCACCGTACTCCGTAAGGTTTTTCTTGTGGCAACGTCAGAGTTCTGGTCCCCGTCACCGGATAGATGTATACTATATCAACAATACTCACAAAAATCTTCCATTCGCTTGTCCATTATGAAACTGACAGCGGCAACAGACGTGCTGTTGAGTCTCTTGGAAAAAAGTAAAAAAAATAAAGTGTCACAAAATGTGGACTTAGGCACTTGTGTTTCACTCGCTTCAGAAACACCCGATGATATGCAAATATTACATATTTTATATTTTCATTTTTTGTATAAAACGTAAAAATGGACTTCTCGTTATGTTTTCTCATGTTTCACGTCCATCAAATGAGTCTCGGCCGAACGAAGTCGATCCTGCGACAATCAAAGACGGTCCGTAATGCTGGCCGTTATCTGGGCGCGTTGCCTACGATCGCAGGAAGGAAGACATCTGCTGAATGCATCAACAGTGGACTTTATTAACTTGATATTGCAGAAATTAAGTGACTCATTGGTATTCATAATCAGTTGTTGTTGAGATGCTTCTGCGACACCACCCTGAAGCATTGAATGTGATACTGTAATACAGGGCAATTCAAAACGAATGTAACTATTACAAACGACTATAACTATTTAATGCAAAGCAGTAAATCGATCAGAATTATAGAGAATGTAAGAGAAAGGCCAAATTTCGATTGCAGCACAGGCCTAGTGAATCGGAACCCGGTACAAGCTACGGCAATGTTGGAAGCCGTGCAGATTGAAACATTTAAGCGCTTCCCATTGTCAGCGATGAGGCAATCTTCCACATAACTGGCGAGGTTAACCGGCCCAAAATTCAAGTACAAGATACTGAAAAACATGCCTGTCTAGCTGAACGCCACGGCAAGTTAATACGTTCTATCCAATGTCAGCACAAAAATTGTACTGTCCAGTTTTCTTCATTGAGCTAAGTGTTTCAACAGACATTTATCTCTATTTTCTGATGTCACAGCTTGATACGAATTCCACAGATTGTATCTTTCAGCAACGTGAAGCACCCCACATTGTGTATGAGGGCTCGCACATTTTTGTATCAATAATCCTGGACAAGATGGGGCTGTGTTCTGCTCTTGGTGACTTAGCTCCCCAGATCCTACACGCATGGATTGTGGTATCGTCCAGAGATCGCGGTGCCACACCAAAGTCGTCAACGGGAATCGATACCACAGACATTAGCGAGGGATCGCTGCAATCCGAAGCGACGTATACGAAGCGCTCCTAAGGACCACGCCCCCCCTTTCAGCGTAGCAGCGCCCTCACGCTGAGGTCAGTATAGTGTCAAGAGCTCAGCCCAGTTCGAGACCTCAGCTGCAGCAGTCAATATCATCATGTAGGACAATGACAATTGTTGAAGTTTCAGATGAACTTGTACTGTTGTAAGTGTCAAACACTGTACCTCGAGAGAACAAATCGTTATTTACTTGTTAGTGCATCAAGTGATGGTTCAATTAAAGTCATAAATTATCCAGTGCTCCTGTGGCAAAGAAGTATATCAAAGTTAATCTTTTGTCCATGTGTGTAATAAAGTGAAGCAATATTTCATGTGGCTTGTCCCAGAGCAATCAAAGTACCACAGTTATGGCCGGACGAAAGTAGTTTCCTCTGGACACAACGTAGATTTCATTTTATGGGGTTACGTGCAATATCTTTAGACAGCTTCCTTAGCATCTCCAGCAATTTCAGTGGTCCAAAATTCACTAGCTCTGGTGCCTTCTTCACCTTACAGCTTCTCACGGCCTGTTGAAGAGCTTTTATATGTAAAACCGATAAAGTGTTCTGTTGCATCATCGCCTCATACCTATGTGTAAATGCAGGCCGATTTTCCTGGAATACGTCCTTTGTCCATTTGCTTTGACTAACATTATGTGATATAATTTTAACTAGTTGACACATTCACTTGATTGTTCTTTATGCCTCAGCACTCTGAGCCCCACCAATCATTCTCTCTACATAGTCGTATCTCTCTTCCCACGGCTTGTTTCTCGTCTTTAACACTTCTCCGCTAAATTTTCTATTTAGTCTCTACTCTGACTGTCATTCACATTCAGGAACGTCAAAAAAGGCTCCTTTTTCCTTTCAGTCGTCTCTGCAACTTCTACAACACACCCAACTGGTTTCTTCTTCTTTTAATATTCTCCAAGGGCTTCTATTCCTACTTCATCTACGGCCTTCTCTATATGCTCATATTCCTCTTCTACTGTTCTCTCTGTAATCACCAATTTTTTTCGCAATCTCTGTTGGTTCAAATATTTAGCCCCGGTACTGGCTTCCCATAGACTGTTCAAGCTGTATCTTATGATCTCTGGCCAGTCGGCACATTGCCTCCTCCTCTGTTTTCCACTACTTCTAAAACTATTGAGGATATAAGTTTAACATTCTACCAGATGATGATCACTTGCACAACCTGCCCCTCGTTTAACTCTGACACATTAAATATTTAAAGTGGCCTTTTGACTCAAGATTAGAAATAAATAATTAGTTTCATCCCTCTTACTTGGTTATACTGTATATACTATACACTTACACTATACAGGGTGTTACAAAAAGGTACGGCCAAACTTTCAGGAAACATTCCTCACACACAAAGAAAGAAAATATGTTACGTGGACATGCGTCTGAAAACGCTTACTTTCCGTGTTAGAGCTCATTTTATTACTTCTCTTCAAATCACATTAATCATGGAATGGAAACACACAGCAGCAGAACGTACCAGCGTGACTTCACTTTGTTACAGGAAATGTTCAAAATGTCCTCCGTTAGCGAGGATACATGCATCCACCCTCCGTCGCATGGAATCCCTGATGCGCTGATGCAGCCCTGGAGAATGGCGTATTGTATCACAGCCATCCACAATACGAGCACGAAGAGTCTCTACATTTGGTACCGGGGTTGCGTAGACAAGAGCTTTCAAATGCGCCCATAAATGAAAGTCAAGAGGGTTGAGGTCAGGAGAGCGTGGAGGTCATGGAATTTGTCCGCCTCTACCAATCCATCGGTCACCGAATCTGTTGTTGAGAAGCGTACGAACACTTCGACTGAAATGTGCAGGAGCTCCATCGTGAATGAACCACATGTGTCGTACTTGTATAGGCACATGTTCTAGCAGCACAGCTAGAGTATCCCGTATGAAATCATGGCGGTGAATCGAGGAAGTACAGTACATACTGACGAAACTAAAATGAGCTCTAACATGGAAATTAAGCGTTTCCGGACGCATGTCCACATTACATCTTTTCTTTATTTGTGTGTGAGGAATGTTTCCTGAAAGTCTGGCCGTACCTTTTTGTAACACCCTGTATATACTATATAATTATACTGTCTATGCTATATACTTATATGGTTACACTACGTAAATTTTTGTATACCTCTTGTGCTCTAATAAATCCACCAACAATTTTGCATTCTCATTCCTAACATCCTCGTCATACGTCCCAATAACCTAGCTATTCCTCTTTCCCTACTCTGCTATTAAAATCTCCTGCCAATCAGATCATGGCCACTTGAAACGGCTTCAGTAGTCTCTGTCAGCATCTGTTCAAAATCTTGTTTTACCTTCAAGGGCGCATCTTCTATAGGGACATACATTCCCACTATGACTATATTCATGGCCTAGCTCTATAGTGACCTTCATTAACCTCTCGTTAACTGCTTCCCCGAGGTTGCATACATTGACCACCACTGGAATGATAATGATGGATACTCCTGTTCTCGCTCGACAGGTTTTGTCCACTCCACTAGAATAATGGGCATACATACATCTTTCTTTGTGAAAGCACAGGAACATGAATGTTGCGCTGTTGTATATCCATTACAGCTTCTTCATGGTTATTTCGGATGCCCTGCATATTCAAGATACCAAAATGCAAAGTCCATTTTTGTTTCCGTTGTCGAATTTAATCAAAATCATCCGCAAAAACCGAGGATATTACTGGGTATTTTAGCAGTCTGTCTGTTTCTATGGTTGGAGAGCTGCCCATCGGGCAACCCACAACCTGGAGGACCAGGATTTGTTATCAGAATTCTCTTCCCCTAGGAAGATTGGCTTCACCACCCCTCAGAGTTCTTCCTATCCTACAATGAAGAAGAAGTGAAATGAATAAGTAAGGATATCAAGGGACTCTGCGTTACTTAGATCACCTGTCGGTTCTTGCGGGAAAGGAAAGGAAAGAGCACTAAAAATGGTTCAAATGGCTCTGAGCACTATGGGACTTAACATCTATGGTCATCAGTCCCCTAGAACTTAGAACTACTTAAACCTAACTAACCTAAGGACATCACACAACACCCAGCCATCACGAGGCAGAGAAAGAAAGAGTAATAGATGTAGCATATGTTCCATAGGAATGGACAACTTGTTACATAACACTGGTGCTTAAGAAAGGGTCACGTGATGATCCAAATACTTTTTAAGGACTGGCGGTGATCCCTTTCGTTGGAAGACGACTGTACTTAATGTTACTTATATGGTAGAGAAAGAAATAAGTAACAAGCAGCAAATAGAGCAGAGGCATTCCTAGCATGAAGGTCGTAGTGGACAACATTTTCACAGTGAAACTAATATGTGAAAAATTCACGAAGGTTGGACTGGAGATACATGTTGCATTGTATAATGCAATCCCTTACTTATAGCCCATATATGACGAAGCACAAATATTACGTTATAATAAATATTTCGTAGATTAAAGAATGTTAAAATATGTAATAAGAGCAAACGCATTATATGTGAGATAAACAGCACTCATCTTACAAACTTGATTTCAGGGTCATGGCTGGTTCATTTGTTCCTGTATAACCCAATGATTTGTCCAGTGTCGTTTAAATGACATGTCGCTGAAACTTTACGTTGCCGTAAATCATTTCTTCTTTTACTTACATGTTCTTGAACCACAATTTGTCGTCGCATATTTGACGCTTTTCTAATATACATTGTGCAACTTGCTTGAGCAATACAAACAACATAATCGATCAGAGAACAACATGCACCAAACTCAACAGATACTAAACCAATATATTTGTATGTTTATTACGAAAACAGCTTCCAATACTTACTGGAACGCGATATAGTCTACATTAGTATTAACGTAACTGTCTTAATTGATATTGTTTTTCACATTTAATTTATATTTTATTGTCTGAAAATAGTTACTTAAGTGAAGATTTGTAGTGTTCATGGTCAACAACGAAGATTGCAAACTGTGACAATATGAAAAATAGTAGCTTCTTGTTATTTAAAAAAATCGATTTGATTCTCAATAATAAAATTAGAAAAATTTTAAACGAAGAGGTAAAGGTCTGCAGCTGGGATGTGGGCTGTCACCAATCCTCTTTAAGCTGTATCTAAGAGCAGCCCTGCAGACACCTAGCGAGGTGACACAGTGGTTAGCACATTGGACTCGCATTCGGGAGGACGTCGGTTCAAACCCGCGTCCGGCCATCCTGATTTAGGTTTTTCGTGATTTCCCTGCATCGCTTCAGGCAAGGCCGGCCGAAGTGACCGTGCGGTTAAAGGCGCTGCAGTCTGGAACCGCAAGACCGCTACGGACGCAGGTTCCAATCCTGCCTCGGGCATGGATGTTTGTGATGCCCTTAGGTTTGTTAGGTTTAACTAGTTCTAAGTTCTAGGGGACTAATGACCTCAGCAGTTGAGTCCCATAGTGCTCAGAGCCATTTGAACCAAGAGCTTCAGGCAAATGCCGGGATGGTTCCTGTGAAAGGGCACTGTCGACTTCCTTCCCCATCCTTTCCTAATCCGAGCTTGTGCTCCGTCTCTAATGACCTAGTTGACGACGGGACGTTAATCAGTAATCTCTCCTCCTGCAGACTTGGAATGAAAAAAATGTCGTGTTACGGAACTGGGAATAGAGGACAGCAAGATATTTAGCTCGATTTTTCTGATAACCAGATTGTATTAGCAGAAGATGAAGATGATCTGAAACTTAAAGAGGAATACAGTAAGGCTGGCATGAAGATAAACGTAAAGAACTGTGAGTACTTGCCTGTTGGAATGGGTAAGTATAGCCGGTTGTAAACGGTCCATTCATTTTGAATAGCCGTGTATGAGGTACTAGAACCACTGTTGAATCTTTAATCGTTGAAAATCACATTATTTATTGAAAGTGTAAATATGAAACAACTTATTTCGTGTGTAGGGTGTTCGGAAATTCCCTTTACAGACTTCAAAGACTTATAGAGGGGAGTAAGTATATAGTATTGTGAACAGAAACCCATGTTCAGAAACCTACCGTTTACGTTCTACAACGGTTTCAGTTCATAGGAAAAAGAGATATGTCCCAGAGTTTCTTGACCTTCCTACAAAATGTGCTGGACCCGTTCTTGGAAGCTGTGCCAATGAATGTCCGACAGGAAATGTGATGCACGACCTCACGTCTCACGTGCTGTTCGGAGACATCTCAACAGACGATGTGGTGAATGATGGATAGGCCGAGGCGGTCCAACTGCGTGGCCTCCGTGATCGCCGGATTCAACTCATATAGACTGCATGTTGTGGGATCGTATGCAAAGTTCACTTTACGAGACTCCTGTAGAGATAAAGATCTTCTGACAAGAGTTCTGGCCACCACTCTAGAAATTGAAGCGACATCCGGCGGGATGAAGAGTATGTACCAGAACATGCTTCGTAGGAACAATGTCCCTTAGAACTTTGGTGGTTACCACATCTATACGCTACTGCAATGCATCGGTACTGTTCTGTACGTACAGTATGTTGTTTCCTTTTGGTTTTGATTAATGTATACACATAATACACACATCAAAAAAGTTTTGCATCATCTCGGTTCCGAGAGTTCCGGAACCTGTATCGAAAATTGGAATAGAGATCAGCATAAACATCATTTCCGCCCTTTTTATTGCTCATAAAAACCACACATTGCAGCGAGACCTTTAGAGGTGGTGATCCAGATTGCTGTATTCACCGGTAACTCTTGCATGCCTCTGTTCGTCGTGGCATATTATCCACATGTTCATCAAGGCACTGTTGTTCCAGATTGTCCCATTTCTCAACAGCGATTCGACGTAGATCCCTCAGAGTGGTTGGTGGGTCACGTCGTCCATAAACAGCCCTTTTCGGTCTATCCCAGGCGTGAAACTTGCTGGCAGATTAACTCCGCTGCAGAGTGAAAATCTCACTCTGGAAATATCCCAGGCGTGTTCTATAGGGTTCATGTCTGGAGAAGATGCTGGCCACTCTAGTCGAGCGATGTCGTTATCCTGAAGGAAGACATTCGAACTATCACAGGCGTGTTCGATAGGGTTCATGTCTGGAGAAAATGCTGGCCACTCTAGTCGAGCGATGTCGTTATCCTGAAGGAAGACATTCACAAGATGTGTACGATGGGGGTGCGAATTGTCGTGAATGAAGACGAATGTCTCGCCAATATGCTGCCGATATGGTTTCACTATCGTTCGGAGGATGGCATCAGGTACCGTATAGCCGTTACGGCGCCTTCCATGACCACCAACGGCGTACGTCGGCCCCAAATAGTGCCACCCCAAAACGGTGGGGAACTTCCACCTTGCTACACTCGCTGGACAGTGTGTCTAAAGCGTTCAGCCTGACCAGAATGCCTCCAAACACGTCTCCAACGATTGTCTGGTTTAAGGCATATGCGGCACTCATCGGTGTAAAGAACATGATGCCAATCCTGAGCGGTCCTTTCGATATGTTGTTGGTCCCATCTGTACCGCGCTGCCTGGTGTCGTGGTTGCAAAGATGGACCTCGCCATGGACGTCGGAAGTGAAGTTCCGTGTCATGTAGCCTATTGCGCGCAGTTTGAGTCGTAACATGACGTCCTGTGGCTGCACGAAAAGCGTTATTCAACATGATGGCGTTGCTGTCAGGGTTCCTCAGAGCCATAATCCGTAGGTAGCAGTCATCCACTGCACTAGTAGCCCTTGGGCGGCCTGAGCGAGGCATGTCATCGACAGTTCCTGTCTCTCTGTATCTCCTCCATATCCGAAAAACATCGCTTTGGTTCATGCCGAGACGCATGGACACTTCCTTTGTTGAGAGCCCTTCCTGGCACATAGTAACAATGCGGACGTGGTTGAACCGCGGTATTGACCGTCTGGGCAAAGCTGAACTACAGGCAACACGAGCAATGTTCCTCATTTCTGGTGGAATGACTGGAAGCGTTCGGCTGTCGGACCCCCTCCGTCTAATAGGCGCTGCTCATGCATGGTTGTTTACATCTCTGGGCGGGTTTAGTGACATCTCTGAACAATCAAAATGACTGTGTCTGTGATACAATATCCACAGTCAACGTCTATCTTCAGGAGTTCTGGAAACCGGGGTGATGCAAAACTTTTTTTGATGTGTGTATTTAAGCATTAATACAAGCAAATGTTCTTAAGTGATAAACAGATGTTTCGTTGAAACTTCCTGGCAGATTATGTTTTCTGTCGATTTGATACCTAACTGTTGTACTGCGCCACGTATAATTCTGTTCCTCAGGCTGAAGATGATGAGTTAAACGTCTGAATTGAAACCGTCGCAGAACGTAAACAGTAGATTTCTGGACATGGGTTCCTGTTCAAAATATTGTGTACTCACTCCCCTCTACAAGTCCTAGAAGTTTGTAACGGGAATTTCCAAACTCCATGTATAGGCAATTTCAAGAATTGTGTGTCTTTTTGAGATATGCATTTATAGTGATTTTTAAATTATATGTATTTTTTAAATTATAAAGCAAGAGACACCAGTAGAAATATTGCAAAATGTTGTTGTCATTTAATAAGCTATAAGTCCAAAGTCTAATCTTACTAAAATAGTAATTGACGTCGTGTCCTATATAGACGCTGCAAATCGAAATTGGCCAATTAACTGTGTGAATTTGGAAATTTTAATATATTAAAAGGAAATGTCTGCTAAAAGAATAGGCGAGAGATGTTTACTCATCAGTACCAAAGTTATTTCTTTGGTTCAGAGAAAGTCATTGGAGGAGAGAAACAAGTGTTGATAACGAAATTGCAAAGTTTTAATACGAACCTTTTTGTCATCATTAATACCGGAACGAAGAGAAAAGGTTAAAATTTTGAATTATGTCTGTGAAGGCACGTTGGGAATTAAATGCCTAAAGCAGCTTCGTAATATTACTCACGATCCCTGAATAAAGATACATCAAATGCACTGAACATGGTTTGTTATACGTCTACAAGTATTCCAACACTGAATCAGGGTCCATACTCTGACGCACTGCAGAGATTTTATCATTATACGAAGGCAGTATCCCAAGAAGGAGCGCGTAGTACTGTAGCAGGTACTAACTACTGCGTACCGTTATACTTCTTAAGGTGTCTTGCACATGGCTCTTCTTATCACTCCTATCTCTGAACTTCCTCTCAGTGACTGAACGGCATCCTGCAGGCGTAAGACACTGGGCTCGTATTCGAAAGTTTAGTGGTTCAAACACCCGTCCGGCCATCTATATATAGGTATTCAAGGATTTTCCTAAAACTCTCATCCCGAATGTCGGGTAAGTCCTTTGATACTCGTAGAAGCATTGTCGACTTTCCCATTCTTCCCCACTCCTAGCTAGCACTCCATCTTTAACGACATCGGTGTGAACGATACGTTAAACGATAATCTTCCTTATTCTTGCTCCTAATCGTAAGTTGTATCATTCCTCTATATTTTAAGATCAGCTTGATTAAATAGTGTCTTACAGCTCAGGTGACAATTAAAAACTTCATACTCATACTTTCAAGACGAGAAAGTTTGTGAAAGGCACTATGACTCATTCTGTATCAGCTAAGCTACATCACTCTGTCGTAACTTGTAGTGAAACAACTGTTGTGTTCCATAATACCTTTCCATTTCCGCGTTAAACGTATTAGGATGCTGAAAAACAATTATTTTCTTCCAAGCAGTTTCTATTTCATCGATTTTGATGAACAAGCTCTTCCCTAATGCTACTGTAACATGTGGTAAACACATCGGTTTTTACTAACCGCAACAGGCGTAAAATGAGAACAACATTCAGAGTAAAGAAGTCCGTTTTTAGGCTTCCGCACCTCAATCGGTACAAACGGAAACCTTAACGGACCACTTTATTGTCCGTCTGTCTGTCTGTCTGTCAGACAGTTAATAAGCCATTGCCTCAGGAACGGGTAGACGCATAAAGTTGAAATTTATGCCACATATTAAGGTCTGCGGTTCCTTGGGGCTGGAAAAAAACTGAAGCTTGTAAGTCACTGTAATCAAACGATACGGCCATTAATGTCACATAACTCGCTCGTTAAAACCTATAGGGTACTTCCCTTTGACTTAGAATCATGAAATTTGGCAAGAAGTAAGGTTTCATTGTACAGGTACAGGAAAAAGAATCAGAAAATTTTAATGTGTAATTACATTACACGAAAAACATTTTTTTTTACTTCAAACTAAAAACATTCTCGAAAGTATTGGAATTCCCGGGACCGATATATTGCCATCATCAGTGGCGGTGATAGGCAAAAACCGGCGAGATTCTCTGTTCCCAGGACAGATGAACTGGACATATACGTAATTAAGTTTGTACGGAACCCCCAGAGAGCGAGTGCTACTCGCACCTGGCCAGTTTTTGTAAATCTGTAATGCCAGTTGTGAGATTCCGAACAATCTTTGGATACCTCGCCCATCTGAACTTATTTAGTGATGAAACTGAAACGCTAGTTAAAAACCCTAGACGTAGCGGGTAAACAAAAACAGTTTGAAGTACGGCCAAGCCAATCTATAAATCTTCAGTTGACGTAATGGGAAGAGAACTCTAAGTGGCACCAGGAGCTGTTGGCTGTTATCGTATTTGATTCCACAAAAGAGCTACAACATTAAACAAGAATTGCGAAACTACTTGTTTTTTTGCGTGCTAGAGTGATGTGAAACTGCTGGCTGCTGCACTTGAGTACCGAGTAGCGCGCGCTGTTCAAATGGTTCAAATGGCTCTGAGTACTATGGGACTTAACTTCTGAGGTTATCAGCCCCCTAGAACTTAGAACTACTTAAACCTAACTAACCTAAGGACATCACACACATCCATGCCCAAGGCAGGATTCGCACCTGTGACCCTAGCGGTCGCGCGGTTGCAGACTGTAGCGCCTAGAACCGCTCGGCCACCCTGACCGGCGCGCGCGCTGTGACGAGCAAAAGACACTGAGGTGACAAACGTCATGGGATAGCGAAATGCACATATGCAGGTGCCAGATATAAAAGGACAGTCGGTTGACGGAGCTGTCATTTGTACTCAGGTGCGACGGGAATTAAGAAACAGGAAATCGTTGGGGAATTAAATATCCGAGATCCACAGTGTCAAGAGTTACCGGAGAATATCAAACTTCAGGCATTACCTTTCACCTCGGACGACGCAGATGCCGAAGGCCTTCACTTAACGACCGAGAGCAGTGGCATATGCGTGGAGTTGTCAGAGCTAACAGACAAACAAAACTGCGTGAAATAACCACAGAAATCAATGTGGGACATATACCTAACGTATCCGTTAGGACAATGTGGCGAAATTTGCTGTTTATGGGTTATACAGGGTGAAAAGTATTTAAACCGACAAACTCTGGGAGGTTGTAGGGGACATCAAAACAAATATTTTTCCCTAATGTCATTTTTTCCTATGAGGATTATTTAAACCGGTAGAGGAAGATTTCTCTGGCGGCAAATTAATTAAACCAACAAACACTTCTCCATTTTTTATGACCAAGAGACAACAACTAGGTAGCAGATACGGCCCAATTAAACAGCCTCCAGCAACACCGGCCCACACATTAACGAAGAACCGCACTTGATGAGCGCTAGTAACTGTGGCATGTGGGTTATCCTCACTCCAAACATGCGAATTGTTCATGTTGAAGATTCCATCACGCCCGAACGTTGCTTCATCGGTAAACAACACAGAGGATGGAAATTTAGGATGAGTTTCACACTGTTCCAGGTACCACTGCGAAAACTGTGTTCTGGATGGATAGTCAACTGGTTCCAGGTGGTGGACACGCTGTAAGTGAAATGGACGTAACAACTGGTCTCGAAGGACATTCGTCTGATTCGTCCCCATGTGACGAGCAATTGCACGAGTGCTGATGTCATGATTTGATTCTATGCAATGTAGTTTATCTGTCATTTAAATTATTTGTCCAAATTGGAGGGAGACAAATCTTACTGTATGTATTTGGAATTTGTTTAAATAATTTTTTATAGAAATGTCAATATGTGCAAAGATTCTGTTTTATTTAAAATGTTTGTTTGCTGTTATGTAAACTGCTGACCTTCACTTAGGGTTCTTAGTTATTTTGTATGTAAAAGGTGTTGTGTTTCCCCTCGGGAACGGAACTGTGTAGCGCGCGCATATTGTGGTAGGCCTAGGTAGAAAAGGTGGAATTGAGAGTCAGTCGGGGACGAGCTACCAAACTGTCAACCGCTCATGTAAAAGTTGTGTATTGTGCTGGTTCCGAGAAAGGCTTTTCCTGACGCCTTCCAATTCCTCGGATGGATGGATAAAGAGCTGGAACTATTCTGGAATTGGTATCTATCATCGCCACCAAGAAATGACAGAGTCCAGCAATTCTATCTGCAAATCCACCTACTAACATGCAATCGCCACCACATTGCGCAATCACTGTAATGGAACACTATAGCAATGTACAGTGAAGGATCAGCTCTTTGGATGTTTTCGTGTGCGCAAATATGTGGTAACTTATACTCGAACTCTTATACCAACTTTGATTTTTTATTCCTAGTCACACAACCATTTAGGGTCCTTCCCATGCTAAAGTGATTACTAAGTGTATTTCATTGAAAGCATATTAAAATTAATATGGCAATATTGTGGGCTAAATTTAATATTATTTGTTGAAAGGATTTCACAAATGTCTCAGTTTTGTGTTTCAATGTACTAAAAGTCCAGAACTGCAGCTGTTGAGAGTTATATGTTCATGCACGCTAAGTGCTTGTTTCACTGATGTAATGAAAGAGCGTTTAGTTTGCTCTGCTACAGTGGTAAAGATTAAGGGCCCCCTTCCATTGAAAGTAGTTCAAATGCACCAAGTTACTTAATTACAGAAAGTTTTAATTACTCTTGCTATTCAAGTCAAATTCTGTACAATATTGAGTTCCTCTTGTGTATTGAAAGTGAATATTAACAGTGTAATAGGATCCACAGTTTATCCTTTATGCTCATGATAAACAACAGTTAATAGAAAGACCACTATCTATGAAAACAGTAACTTTTTTTATTCAAAATTCAGAAAGAAATTTGTTAGTGAAATACATTTAACTTTCATTCTACATAGAAAAGTATTTAGCTGAGAGAGACTTAACCTATGACAAGTTCATAATAATGCAGTGAACTACATTTACAATTTTTTGTCAGATAGGAAAATGTTTGAAAAGTAATACTGAACCTATGTCCAATTTATGATTCTACAGTGAATATTAATAGTAATGTTATAAAGACCATTCAGTTTGAATAAGCCATGAAAGTAATTGTGTGTATGGTTATCTGTTATATTTATGCAAATAGATTGTTCTGCTCTGTCAGATCCAACCTTACCGTGAACATATGCAGGTGTCAGAGTTCATTGCACTCTCGAGTGACAACAAGTATAGGCTGTGTTTGCCCATTGAAGTTACTTACATTCAGTTCTTGAATAAGAATGTTACTGATTCTCTTGCCTAATTAAGCTGGCGACCGTTTTCTTTATCCTTTGAACAGTGTAAATAGGTGAAACATTATTTGTTACTGTTTAAATATTTACGTAATTTTTAATTTCACTTCCGATACGCCACCTCCGTTAGGTACAACACGGTCAACATAAGGAAATTCCTCTCAGAGGGTAACACTGCTCTGTTGCTTTATACCATAATTGCTTGAATAAAAATAATTTCATTGTTCGAATTGCCTCCAACTTTAAGGTTATGGTATAGCACTAGCGGACAGAAGTGTTATAGGTTCTAGGACCATTCATCTGTAACTGTTTGCTAGGGTGAAAAATTTTGAGTTGCACCGTGGTTTGGATTGTACGTTATACAGTAGGGCTCTCCGTAGCTTGGTGGGTAAGTCAGTTCAAAGGTCACACCCAACAGCTGCAAGAGCAGCACTTGTCATGCCCAGTAAATTGATGATAGCTTCACTTAGCCAATAACAATGAATATTCACAATTGCCATAAACCAGATATATCATATCAGTAATGACTCATTCGCGGTTGAACACATGGTGCTGAAATCTTCATTCAAAATGTAAAATTGTACACTTCATAAAAGGAAAAAAAAAGTGGTATGAATGTAGCGTTAACGAGTCACAGTTGGAACTGGTAAACTTATATATATAGTTTGATGTAACACTTTGTACGCATATGAAATGGTACGATCACAGGCGCTCAGTCGCAGGTAAAGCAGGCAGCGTACTTCGATTTATTGGTAGACTAGCTGTTACCCGTGGCTACGCTCGCATGTCAGTAGTTTTGTTATGTTGAGCGATGGTGAGGAAGTAAGCTACTGTACGTGCAGTAACGTCAGCTGCCCTTAAATGTCTTCCTGTTCGCGTTAGCACAGCTCGTGATATGCGCTCCGCTCTCCACCCCTTCGAAGCTATCCTAGTGAACGATATGTTGACATGCGCAACGTCGTTGCCGAACAGTATGGGTAGGAACTCGCGTCTGTACATCGTGCTATTTGAAGTAGCTGTACATTATATAACGTGTACATTATATACCAAGTAGTGTGGAAGTATGGATTAACCACGCTGAAGAAGGTATTCCCTACTTTTAATCGTCACGTACCACGTATGACTCAGTGAAAGCATTTTCACAAGTATCATAAAGATCAAAAGTCGAAGACTTAGTAGCTTTTTTGAAAGAGTAAATATTTTTCCCTAATTAGCAAAATATTCTTCAAATCAGTAAGTATCTTGTACTACAAACTTTCCAAAGCAGCCTATGTTATTCCACAGTGTTCAAGCTATCTCCATACCAAATACCATCGAAACAGATCAAGCGGTTTCGTCGTGAAAACGTGACACACACAGTTAATTTCGCGTTTATAATATTAGTACGGATTACTAGGGAAATGCGGTCATTCTACAAAGGAGATGCCTTACAAAGCACCCATGTGAGCCATTCGAGTGTCGGTTAGACCGTCAGTGAGAGAGCACCTCGAGTTCGCGCTGCTAATAAGCTGAGTACACCGTTCGTTTGTTACATATTTCTACGAGCTTCAAACAGGAGCGACTTCAATAGTGGATAGGAACTGTGACTGCTGTGTGCAGATGCGAGCTGAGTTGGTGAATCTGCACCATCGTCGATAGAACCGACTGTGGTCCTCTGGTGCACAGCCGAGTGGAGGGTCTGAATCAGAGGCTCGAGCGGTTCTGTGACCGTGTAGGCTGCAGATTCCTTCACTTGCGCCATCGAGTGGTGGGTTTCCGGGTTCTGCTTAATAGGTCAGGAGTCCACTACACACAGGAAGCGGTTTTTAGGTTAGAGGTTCTCAGGAAACCACAGGAAGGGCTTCCATCTAAAAGAGGGCACGTAAAACACAGTCGGTATTGTAGTTGTAAATTGCTGTAGCTTTGTTGGGAAAGAACCAGAGCTCCAAGCCTTAATAGAAAGCACTGAATCCCAAATAGTTATAGGTACGGAAAGCTAGCTAAAGCCGGAAATAAGTTCAGCCGAATTTTTTTCAAACGATCGAACAGTGTTCAGAAAGGACAGATTAAATACAGTTAGTAGAAGAGTATTTATTGCTGTCAGAAGTAGTTTACCTTGTAGTGAAATTGAAGGAAATAATATGGGTAGAGGTTATACTTGACAATCGGACTAAACTATTAATTGGGTCGTTTTACCGACCCCCCTCCCCGACTCAGGAGATACAGTTGCTGAACAGTTCAAATAAAACTTGTGTCTCATTTCAAATAGGTACCCCAATCATACAAGTATAATCGGTGATGACTTTAATATACCCTCGATATGCTGGAAAAATAATAAATTTAAAGCCGGCGGCAGGCCTAAAACCTCATCCGAAATTGTACTGAATGCTTTCTCAGAAAATTATTTTGAACAATTAGTTCATGAGCCCACTCGAAGCGTAAATGGTTGCGAAAGCATACTTGACCTCTTAGCAACAAATAATCCTGGACAAATAAGGAGTATCATGGCGGTTACAGGGATTAGCGACCACAAGGCAGTTGTTACTTGGCTAAATACCGTAACACCCTGTTGTTGTTGTGGTCTTCAGCCCTGAGACTGGTTTGATGCAGCTCTCCATGCTACCCTATGCTTTGCAAATTTCTTCATCTCCCAGTACCTACTGCAACCTACATCCTTCTGAATCTGCTTAGTGTATTCATCTCTTGGTCTCCCTCTACGAGTTTTACCCTCCACGCTGCCCTCCAATGCTAAATTTGTGATCCCTTGATGCCTCAGAACATGTCCTACCATCCGGTCCCTTCTTCTTGTCAAGTTGTGCCACAAACTTCTCTTCTCCCCAATTCTATTCAATACCTCCTCATTAGTTATGTGATCTACCCATCTAATCTTCAGCATTCTTCTGTAGCACCACATTTCGAAAGCTTCTATTCTCCTCCTGTCCGAACTATTTATCGTCCATGTTTCACTTCCATACATGGCTACACTCCATACAAATACTTTCAGAAACGACTTCCTGACACTTAAATCTATACTCGATGTTAACAAATTTCTCGTCTTCAGAAACCCTTTCCTTGCCATTGCCAGTCTACATTTTATATCCTCTCTACTTCGACCATCATCAGTTATTTTGCTCCCCAAATAGCAAAACTCCTTTACTACTTTAAGTGTCTCATTTCCTAATCTGATTCCCTCAGCATCGCCCGACTTAATTCGACTACATTCCATGACCTCGTTTTGCTTTTGTTAATGTTAATCTTATATCCTCTTTTCAAGACACTGTCCATTCCGTTCAACTGCTCTTCCAAGTCCTTTGCTGTCTCTGACAGAATTACAATGTCATCGGCGAACCTCAAAGTTTTTATTTCTTCTCCATGGATTTTAATACCTACTCCGAATTTTTCTTTTGTTTCCTTTACTGCTTGCTCAAATACAGATTGAATAACATTGGGGAAAGGCTACAACCCTGTCTCACTCCCTTCCCAACCACTGCTTCCCTTTCATGCCCCTCGACTCTTATATCTGCCATCTGGTTTCTGTACAAATTGTAAATAGCATTTCGCTCCCTGTATTTTACCCTTGCCACCTTTAGAATTTGAAAGAGAGTATTCCGGTCAACATTGTCAAAAGCTTTCTCTAAGTCTACAAATGCTAGAAACGTAGGTTTGCCTTTCCTTAATCTTTCTTCTAAGATAAGTCGTAAGGTCAGTATTGCCTCACGTGTTCCAATATTTCTTCGGAATCCAAACTGATCTTCCCCGAGGTCGGCTTCTACCAGTTTTTCCATTCGTCTGTATAGAATTCGTGTTAGTATTTTGCAGCTGTGACTTATTAAACTGATAGTTCGGTAATTTTCACATCTGTCAACACCTGCTTTCTTTGGGTTTGGAATTATTATAGTCTTCTTGAAGTCTGAGGGTATTTCGCCTGTCTCATACATTTTGCTCACCAGATGGTAGAGTTTTGTCAGGACCGGCTCTCCCAAGGCCGTCTGTAGTTCTAATGGAATGTTGTCTACTCCCGGAGCCTTGTTTCGACTTAGGTCTTTCAGTGCTCTGTCAAACTCTTCACGCAGTATCGTATTTCCCATTTCATCTTCATCTACATTCTCTTCCATTTCCATAATATTGTCCTCAAGTACATCGCCCTTGTATAGAGCCTCTATATACTCCTTCCACCTTTCTGCTTTCCCTTCTTTGGTTAGAACTGGGTTTCCATCTGAGCACACCCTATACCATCAAAAAGAGACAAAAAGTAGATATATTTAAAAACACTGATAAAAATGCTCTTACGCCTTTTTAAGAGACAGTCTCCAGTCCTTCTGTTCTGATCTTGTAAACGTAAAAAAGATGTGAAATGATTTCAATGAGTAAGCATCTACGGCAATTGAGAGATATGCATCATATAAATTAATAAGTGATGGTACTGATCCCCCATGGTTCACAAAACGGGTCATATCGCTGTTGCAGAAGCAACGAAAAAAGCATGCAAAATTTAAAAGGACGCAAAATCCCCAAGACTGGCAAAGTTTAGCAGTAATTCGAAAGATAGCGCGTACTTCAATTCGTGATGCTTGTAATAATTTCCACAACGAACTAGTGAATCTGGGAGAAAACCGAAAAGATTCTGGTCATACACAGAGCACACGAGTCGCAAGACGCAGCTAATATCTTCACTGCGCTATAACTACGGCGAAGTCACTGATGAAAGTGCCACTAAAGAAGAGTTATTAAACACGGTTTTCCGAAACTCCTTCACCAAGAAAGACGAAGTAAATATTCCTGAATTCCAATCAAGAACAACAGCCAAGATGGGAAACATGGAAGTAGATACCCTCGGTGTAGCAAAACAGCTTGAATCACTTAATAAAAGCAAGGCGTCCGGTCCAAATTGTATACCAGTCAGGTTCCTTTCAGAGTATGCTGATGCAATAGCTCCATATTTAGCAATTATATACAACGGCTCGCTCACAGAAAGAGCCGCACCTAAAGACAGGAAAATTGCTCAAGTCACACCAATACACAAAAAGGGAAATGGGAGTAATCAGGTGATTACATGCTCATATGACTAACGTCGATTTGCAGTAGGGTTTTGGGACATATACTGTGTTCGAACATTAGGAATACCTCGAAGAAAACGATTTATTGACACATAGTCAGCACCAATTCAGAAAATATCATTCATGTGAAACACAACTAGCTCTTTATACTCATGAAGTAACGAGTGCTATCTACAGGGCATGCCAAATTGATTCCATATTTTTAGATTCCCAGAAGGCTTTCGACACCGTCCCTCACAAGCGTCTTCTAACCAAACTGCGTGCCTATGGAGTAACGCCTCAGTTGTGCGACTGGATTCGTGATTTCCTGTCAGAAAGGTCACAGTTCGTAGTAATAGACGGAAAGTCATCGAGTAAAACAGACGTAATATCCGGCGTTTCCCAAGGAAGTGTTATAGGCCCTCAATTGTCCTTGATCTATATTAACGACATAGGAGACAATCTGAGTAGCCCTCTTAGATTGTTTGCAGATGATTCTGTCGTTTATCGTCTTGTAAAGTCATCAGAAGAAAAAAACGAATTGCAAAATGATTTAGATACGATATCTGTATGGTGCGAAAAGTGGCAATTGTCCCTGAATAAAGAAAATTGTGAAGTTATTCACATGAGTACTAAAAGAAATCCGCTAAATTTCGATTACGTGGTAAGTCACGTAAACGGCAGGCTGTAAATTCAAACATTTAGGGATTCCAATTACAAATAACCTAAACTGGAACGATCGCATAGATAGTGTTGTGGGTAGAGCAAACCAAAGACTGCGATTCATTGGCAGAACACTTAAAAAGTGCAACAGGTCTACTAAAGTGACTGCTTACATCACGCTTGTCCGTCCTATTCTGGAGTATTGTTGTGGGATGTGGGATCCGCATCAGGTAGGACTGACGGATGACATCGAGAAAGTTCAAAGAAGGGCAGCTCGTTTTGTATTGTCGCCAAATAGGGGATATAGTGCCACAGACATGGTACGTGAAATGGAGTGGCAATCATTAAAATAAAGGCGATTTTCGTTGCGACAGGATCTTCTCATGAAATTTCAATCACCAGTTTTCTCCTCCGATTGCGGAAACAGCCCACCTACATAGGGAGAAATAATCATCACGATAAAACAAGAGAAATCACGGCTCACACAGAAAAATTTAAGTGCTCGTTTTTCCCTCGCGCCTTTCGAGAGTGGAACGGTAGAGAGACAGCTTGAAGGTGGTTCATTGAACCCTCTGACGGGCACTTTATTGTGATGTAGATTCTAGAATATTGTTCAAGTGCCTGGGACCTATACCAAATGATACTAACAAGGGGATATTGAACGTATTCAGAGAAGGCAGCACGAATGGTCACAGGTTTGCCAGACCCGTCGGAGAATGTCACAGAGAAGCTGACGAAACTGAACTGGCAGAAACTTTAAGATTGGAGGAAACTATCCTAAGATACCTACTTACAAAGTTTCAAGAAACGGCTTTAATTACTTTCTCTAGAAACATACAACACTCAGTTCATCAATCTCGTAGCGATAGTGGGGAAAAAATTAAGTTAGTTACACCTCTACAGTGGCATTAAAATGGTCTTTCTTCCCGCGCTTTATACGTGGGTAGAACGGGAAGAAGATGTAATAGCTGGTATAGCGGAAAGTACTTTCTGTCATACACTTCACTCTGGTTTGCAGAGTATAAATTTTGACGTAGATGTAGATTTCTCTTTTTCAAAAACTGACGGCATTTTGCAGCACCATATATAGTTGTCTTATAACTGAAGCTCGGACGAAAATAGTCCGTATAAAACTGTAGCAGGCGTGTTTTGTTACCCCCCCCCTCCCCCCCCTTCCCCCCTTACTTCCCCTCTGAGTATGTCCTCATGTACATTTCTGTATACCGAGTGCTTCTTCATCACGTATTTGCCCTTGCTATTTAAAAAGTGGCTGGATTCTGTTTGTTTTGCCAACATAATGTAAGATAATTAGGATAACATATACTTCGGCATAGTGACCCTTATGCTGAAAGTCAAACGGGGGCTGCTCAGAAACTGATAATCAGTTTGACTACTAGTGTCGTAGACTAAGTTCCAGACACGTATGCAGTACCACATGGGAATGAGTCCCGACACATTCTCCATACGTTCATTCTATACTGATTCAGAAATACAGTAACAACTTCCAACACACTTCTCACCGTCACACTCACTCAATATTTGCTGATCTGTTTTTTTTTTTCAATAATTAGGAGACACTTCTGAATCTTGCGCACAAAAGTCAAGGTACAACCTACAAATTCACTGCCATCTACTTAACGTCACACTATGAGTACTGCTGAGCGTAAGTGCTGTTGCTATTGATAAAGGTTAAAGATATTGCTTAGCGTGACACGCGCGAGTGAATGAAGAAAAACCGGCTTCCTACCATCCGTGGAACGGGATCCGAGTTTTCTTAATAAAAAGAGGATATAAGAACTTCATTTAACATGCATTAAAAGCTGGAAAATGTGAGTGATACAATCTATTACGTCATACGAGAAAATGTAGAGCTTCTTAAGTAAGGGATACAACAGGTTCAAATGGTTCAAATGGCTCTTAGCACTATGGGACTTAACATCTGAGGTCATCAGTCCCCTAGAACTTAGAACTACTTAAACCTAACTAACCTAAGGACATCACACACATCCATGCCCGAGGCAGGATTCGAACCTGCGACCATAGCAGTCGCGCGGTTCCGGATTGAAGCGCTTAGAACCGCTCGGCCACCGCGGCCGGCATACAACAGGTGTTTTGCATCTACTGTGGGTATTCACTGAAGACCGCCTGCAGATGTCACAATGTCACGGCACAAATAAAGTATTGCGCATTCGACAAGAAATCTCATTTCTTCTCTTCCAACAGATTATCTTCAGATTTTCGCAGTTGATATGGTGTGTGCAATCTTTTATCGTCGGAAACTCCTGCGCCTGAGGCACTTAAAATTGAAACTTGACATGTGGCCTTTTGTTTGCACGAATATACCTACTCGACAACCATCGCCATCGAACTTCATCTGTTTGTACGACACGGAAAAAAAAGAAAAAGAAAAAAAAAACCATTATTTAATATCTCAGGACAAACAGTTTCCAAAATCATCCGATGTTGTTATACTGAATTATTTACCATCTTTATTCATAGTTTTCAGAAAAATATGCCTCTTTTGTGTGTAAAGTCAGTCACATAATACCGGGTGATCAAAAAGTCAGTAGAAATTTGAAAACTGAATAAATCACGGAATAATGTAGATAGAGAGGTACAAATTGACACACATGCTTGGAATGACATAGGGTTTTATTAGAACCAAAAAAATATAAAAGTTCAAAAAATGTCCGACAGATGGCGCTTCATCTGACCAGAATAGCAATAATTAGCATAACAAGACAAAGCAAAGATGATGTTCTTTACAGGAATTGCTCAATATGTCCACCATAATTCCTCAACAATAGCTGTAGTCGAGGAATAATGTTGTGAACAGCACTGTAAAGCATGTCAGGAGTTATGGTGAGGCATTGGCGTCGGATGTTGTGTTTCAGCATCTCTAGAGATGTCGGTCGATCACGATACACTTGCGACTACAGGTAACCACAAAGCCAATAGTCGCACGGACTGAGGTCTGGGGACCTGAGAGGCCAAGCGTGACGAAAGTGGCGGCTGAGCACACGATCATCACCAAACGACGCGTGCAAGAGATCTTTCAAGCGTCTAACAATACTTTTCTTTGTTCTAATAAAAACACATGCCATTCCAAGCATGTGTGTCAATTTTTACCTCTTTATCTACCTTATTCCGTGGCTTATTAAGTTTTCAAATTTATACTGACTTTGTGATCACCCGGTACATCAAAACATTCATTATCCTTTTCATAATAGCATTTTCTTTCTAGCTCTAATAATGAACCTAGTTGGCGTTAAGAATTAGAAATTACTATTTAGAGCGATTAAGTTCAACATACTGCTGTTCGGTCTGGGAAGCATATGGCCGTTCTATGTAACCAGCGGAAAAATTATCTTATCGGAGCACAAAAAAGACGAATATTCTCCTGTTTAAAAGACTCCTACTGGAAAATGGAATGGGGTATCGGCTGCCTCATTCTACCCTCCACGGCACCATTAAAATTTTCCCTCCTTTTTCCTTCGGCCTTCTGACTGGTTTCATGAGGCCTGCGACGACTTCCTCTCCTGCGCCAACCTCTTCATCTCAGAGTAGCACTTGCAACCTACGTCCTCAATTATTTGCTGGAGGTGTCCTAGCCTCTAGCTTCCTTTACAGTTTTCCCATCTACAGCTCCCACTAGTACCATAGGAGTTACTCCCTGATATCTTAACAGATGTCCTACCGTCCTGTCCCTTCTTCTTGTCAGTATTTTCCATATACAGTGAAACCTCTTAAGCCGAACACGTGAATTTTTGTGAGAAAGTGGTCGTCTGGAGAGATGGTCTTCTTAAAGGGTGATCAAGGTAAAATGTGATTCTGAACGTAATCATGTAAACACAATCAATGACAAAAATTGCTAAACTGAAAAATATGCTCTTGTAATGTATTAATAACCCTAATAATAATAATAATAATAATAATACAGTACTTATTTAATCGTTTAGGTAGTAAAATATGCGGAATTTTGCATCTGCACACACTTTTTATACGTTTCTTTACAATGACATTCTCATATTCCTTTTCCACCTCATATATAGTAAGTACATCGGTTTCTGGTTGGAAAGCTCAGAAGCAAGGGACTCACGTCTAGCAATATGATGTAAGGCATCGCCTAATGGGATTGCCTCTACAGGAATTGCGTCATATTCACTATCACTGTTTTGGCTGTTACTACACTGAGGATCTGAGTTCATTTCCGTAACGACATCTTCCCAAGTATCTGCAATGTTGAAGCATTCAATTCCTTGGTTGACTGTAGAAATGTCCACTTCAATATTGGCAGCATCGCACAGGTGACTGAAGATGTTTATGGATTTATCGCTACCTTCTACTTCTCCAGTGTCCACATTTTGTGAAGACAGAAAACCAGATTTAATGAAGCATTGTTTCGTTTTACACTTCGTTCGACTCACTTTCGAGCCAGCTGACAGCGTCACCTACGGTCACAGATTTAGCTAGGTGGCACACGGACGCGGTTCTGTCCATTTTCGCAACTCGGGAACGCAGAAGCTTCCTTCGATAATTTAATTTGAAAGACCGGAAAGTTATTGATCAAGAGGCTAAACACACGATGTTGTGTTGGCAGGAAAGAAATTTTACTTCCACATTTGATAGCTTGTCATTGCAATGACACGGTTCATTATCTGCGAAATGTAAAACTTTACGTTTCTGAATGCTTATTTTTGAATTTAAGTTACTCAGCCTAGAACGGAAATTGTCACACGTCATGCATGGAGTTTTTTTGCATGCTAAGAACCACAAAGCAAGGATATATCACTGTTTTTGAAGCACCGTGGACAATTTGCTGTATGTATTAGTAGTGGTTCTTCTTTTTCAACGCAAAGGTTAAAACAAAAACCGATCGTCAATCTTTGTTTCGCTGTTTTGCCGCCTAGTGTTTTGTCTGGAATAGTTTTAAATAACAGACCAACTTCTTCCTTGTTGTAAATGTCATTGTCACAGTAACCACTTGCAATTACACTAAGTCTCAGGTTCCAGTCGGGTACAAGATCTAAATTAACTTCTGCACTTTCTCCATCGACTGCTCGGAAAACAATACTGCGTCGAATATGAAATCGGTCCAACCAGCCAATACTTGCATTGAAATTAGGAATTCCAAGATTAGTAGCAAATTTAAGAGCTTTTTGCTGTACCGTCGGTCCATCGGTCCACCAATAGGAAATCCTTTGGTACGCGCTCTATTGACCTACTCTAAAACAACATTATTAACGTCCTCAAATCGTTGACACCGTCTTTTCTTTGAATTTTTGTTTCGTATTTTCTTCCCATTCCTTAATATTCTTGCTGCGATTTGCAGTCGTATTCTGTATCTGACTTCTTCCTGAATTAAACTCATTCGCTAACTAACGCTGAGGTCTTCCTTGCTCACTCTCTCTAATAACAGAGATTAGCTGTTCTAGTCAAGGGGTCAACAGGTTTTCTTTTATTTCAAGTATCCATGACTGTTAACTACAGATGAAAAATCAGAACTGTTTGCTATTAGAAGTACAAATGACAATGAAATTTTAGAGATTGTTGTGTCACATTGTCAAAAAAGTTGTTCAAACAATGGTTCAAAGTTCTCTGAGCACCATGGGACTTAACATCTGAGGTCATCAGTCCCCTAGAACTTAGATCTACTTAAACCTAACTAACCGAAGGACATCACACACATCCATGCCCGAGGCAGGATTCGAACCTGCGACCGTAGCGGTGGCGCGGTTCCAGACTGAAGCGCCTAGAGCCGCTTGGTCACAACGGCCGGCGTCACATTGTCGACGAGAAAACTTACAGAAAAACAAAATTGTAATTCCGTCTTTATTATCAAAAAAATGGTTCAAATGGGTCTGTGCACTATGGGACTTAACTTCTGTGGTCATCAGTCCCCTAGAACTTAGAACTACTTAAACCTAACCAACCTAAAGACGTCACACACACCCATGCCCGAGGCAGGATTCGAACCTGCGACCGTAGCGGTCGAGCAATTCCAGACCGTAGCGCCTATAACCGCTCGGCCACCCCGGCTGGCTCTTTATTATCGTTTGCGGTCGTCTTAAAGTTAAAAATTCAATGTAAAGAAATATGGATAACTCAAAATGATTTACAAACAAACCACGTCTTAGAAGTGAAAGGTGGTTTGCTAGAACATAACACAAAAAAACGTGGATAAAAATTTATTACAACATTAACACTTACATTTTGTGTGTTTTTTTATCTTTATTTTTATTTTTTTATTTTTATAAGCAGCATTATTCTCCAAGTTCTCTCCATATAGAAATCGTCTACTTGGAATCTGTGACATCCCACACCTGAAGTTCTGAATACTAGTTTGTTTTGAACACTAGCTACAAATCATCGAATTGCTCCTTTTCTCTTGGATAGGTGGATGTTATGGTTACTGGGTGGAAGACAGGTGTTACAAGGCTAATATTCAAATAATTGCTAGAAGATCCGAACTGTATGATGGATGGTGTGAACATGCATTAACCTCAGTACATAAAATTTCAGACAGCATTTTTACGTATGAGCAGCTCTGAAAACTATTCATGTGATACCGATTGTTGTAGCTCCATGTAATCCTTCAACACCCCACTTACACGCTAGACAAGCCACTATCTTCTTATCCATCACATTTGTACAGCCTTCCATAAATCAATACTTCACTTTTGTGCCACTTATTGCTAGGGGTCCATACATGTCACTCAGTTCAAGGTTCATGTCAGGTAAGAATGGAGGGCCTCGCGGGGGCGGTAACATTGAATAAAAAGTTCTCAAGTTTCCAGCCGCGTCAAGCGCTCCTTGGTATTGTGAAGTGGTAGGCCTCCCAGTGGGCTACTGGTACCTCTTACATACACTATCTGCCGGCTGTGCCGTCACTGATGCTCGAGGCATCGCCACACATGGGGATTCGTTGACTCGGCGTTCGATGAGCCTGCTTCAATCGTGCTATCGTTGGATCCCACCCCGCGAAGAGCTACAGACCTCCGTGTCTGTTTAGGGCATTACTGTGATTTTTATTTCGATGGTTTCTTTAATTACACAGTCCCAGAAGCCTTTAGTGCGAGCTATGACAGAGGTTTCATCAAATTTTATCCGGTGACCGTTTTCTAAAGCATGCTCAGCTAAAGCGGATTTCTTGGACTAGCGTAGGCGATAAAACCTCTCATGCTCCTTCCTGCGTTCTTCCACAAAGCGTACTGTTTGCCCGACGTAAGAGTGGCTATAATCGCATGGTGTCTTGTAGAACCCAGGTGTTCTGCTGCGACTTTAACTGAACTCACTTTATGACGGATTTTAATCGGAGGCCTGAAAATCAATTTTATCTTGTTTCTTTTCAGCAGCTGGTTATCGTGCTCGACACGGAGCACCAGAAAGGCAAGAAAGCAAGTTTGCTTTTCTATACTTCGTCCGTGGTCTCACTATGTTTCTTACTTGAAATCACTTCATTTATTTGATGTTCGTTACAGCCATTTTCCCGAAGACCTTACGTAGGTGCCTCGGCTAGTTTCTACAAATGCTGTGGCGAAGGCATGCATTTCGTCTGCTGTGGACGAGAACGTAGAGGAAGGGTAATGCTAAGTTTTTTTCTACCTGCGTGGTGAACTGGATGTTACCGTTAATGCCGTTCAGGTGTTCCAAGAACTGTTCAAGTTTCTCACGTCCGTGAGGCCAAATGATGAACTTTTCGTCAATGTATCGAAAGAAACAATTAGACTTCAATGGCGCCGTGTCTAAAGCAATGCCTTTAAAATACTCCAAGAAGAGGTTTGGAACAGCTGCAGCTAACGGGCTAGCCATTGCAACGCCGTCCGTCTGTTCGTAATACTGGCCGTTGTACAAATAATAACAAGACGTAAGAGTGTGCCTAAGTAGTTCAACAACCACACTTACAAATCTGTGGTTTAATCGTGTCTGTTTAATTTTGTAAACTTTTTTCACTTTACATTAATAATAATATGATGAGCTTTGGCTGCTCCTACAAGAAGAATTCGTCAAATAATACATAAGCTTAAGCTGAGCATTGAGGGCAGTAAGCTCACTACACAAAGCATTTGCCTCGTCATAATGTAGAGCAGATACTTTACTCTAGCCTACCGCAAGAAGTGCAGCAGGAACGACTGCCGAAGCGTCCAACTTTCCTGGCAAATAGAGAGTGTCCCAGTAAAATTTAATTAGCACTTCCGATGGTAAGTTTAGATTATGGGCAAAATTACGCATCATTTGATGTGTGTCAACGGTCGCTCCGAATAATATGAGAGCGCGCTGAAGACTAATGCCTCCGAATTTTACTGTCAAAATTGATGTTTTTGAATAAAACAAACGTTACTAACATTGTACATATTTATTCTTTATGTCTACATATTTATGTCTCTTCATAGTCGTCCTGACAACGAAAACATTTCTCCCAATGAGAGACCAATTTGTTGACACCGTCACTGTGGAATTTCTACCTTTGTTGACGGAGCCACAGACCCACCTCTGCTTGCACCGCTTAACCACTATCAAACTGAAGTCCTCAAACGTCTTTTATAAGTTTCAGAAACAGATGAAAATCGGATGGGGCCAAATCGAGACCGTATGGAGGATGATCGATGACGGTGAATCCAGGGTGTTGGATTGTTGCAAATGTCGCAACGCTTGTTATGTGGTCTGTCATGCTGAAAGATTGGGTGCTCCATGTGTGGACGAACTCATCCAACTCCAAACTCGATTACAGAACGCTCTTCCTCATTCACCGAACGTAGTTACGTTACCAACTGCCATGTTACACGCTACAATTCGGAGCCCTCTTGCGGGACAGGGCTGCAAGTATGTAGTCATGAAGAATGAAAGTGTAGGATTTCAACAACGTTCGTTTTATTTAAAAAAACTTTATAAGTTTCCACACCAAATATTCGGACGCTTTACGTTCCTGCACGCCTTCGTATTCCGCAGGTCGATGAAATTAGTCATTAATTAAATAGTATCAAACTAATTTTCCCCGACATTTAGAGATCACCGTAGACTTTCCCAAACACGTGGGTGCTGTGCACTCGGTAACGAAACTGACGAGACAAGCCCCCTCGTTCTCAGTATTTTGCAGTTCTTGGTTGCTGTCTCTTCATAATCTTCAATAGTGCAATCTTTGCCGGCATTTATATGTCACTGTGCATGCTACCTCTTCTTAGTAGCAACTATGGACCTCACAGACCGGGTTAAGGCTGTTTCGCATCAACTGTAATGCAAACGCGACTATTTTGTTCGGGAATTCGTAGAAATGCAACAGTTTGGATTTCAATAGGCAGGCTCGATGAAGCTAACCATGCTTTTGCAACAGTGCTTTGTAATGCCCCTGCCTGGGTTTCATTATTCTAGATTCTCATGGACTATTAATCATTTTGACGAATCTCTGGGTGTACTCTATCTATGGTTACGAGCTGGACGAGTAATAAAAACCCTCGTTTATGTTGCAATTACTTGTTTCTTTTGTCATGCCCTGCAGAAAGACTTTACAGGCTAGGCTGATCAACTGTGTGTGCATATGTCGTAATTTTTAAAAGAGCACCTCGCATTTCCATGTGTTGTTTTTAACAATATATGCAAGTTTTTATCAGATTCGTCGGGCTATTCGTCTGCAGAATTCTCGTCTCGCCTTCAACGACTTCCTTTAGTGGTCATAAATCCCTGTTAGACAAGATGGCCGGCCGCTGTGGCCGAGCGGTTCTAGGCGCTTCAGTTCGGAACTACGCGGCTTCTACGGTCGCAGGTTCGAATCCTGCCTCGGACATGGATGTGTGTGATGTCCTTAGGTTAGTTAGGTTTAAGTAGTTCTAAGTCTAGGGAACTGACGACCTCCGATGTTAATTCCCATAGTGCTTAGAGCCATTTGAACCATTTAGACAAGATGGTATCCAATGCTCGCCGCGGTCGAGACAGCAGTAAATTAGCAGATAAACCTAAATGTATCTGTAATTAGGAATGAGAGGTCACTCAACAGAACATAGCAGCATTTAGAATAACAGCATGCATTTATTCTGCCTGGACATTAGCTGCGATTAATAATATTGTAGTCCTGACAACGAGCAAGACATAAGAGACGAATCAAACCTGTGCCCAAACCACGTACGTGGTTGTTGTTGTTGTTGTTGTGGTGTTCAGTCCTGAGATTGGTTTGATGCAGCTCTCCATGATACTCTATCCTGTGCTAGCGTCTTCATCTCCCAGTTCCTACTGCAACCTACATCCATCTGAATCTGCTTAGTGTATTCATCTGTTGGTCTCCCTCTACGATTTTAAACCTCCACACTGCCCTCCAATGCTAAATTTGTGATCCCTTGATGCCTCAGAACATACCTCCTCATTAGTTATGTGATCTACCCATCTAATCTTCAGCATTCTTCTGTAACACCACATTTCGAAAGCTTCTATTCTCTTCTAGTTCAAACTATATATCGTCCATGTTTCACTTCCGTACATGGCTACAGTCCATACAGATACTTTCAGAAACGACTTCCTGACACTTAAATCTATACTCGATGTTAACAAATTCCTCTTCTTCAGAAACGCTTTCCTTGCCATTGCCAGTCTACATTTTATATGCTCTCTACTTCGACCATCATCAGTTATCTTGCTCCCCAAATAGCAAACCTCCTTTACTACTTTAAGCGTCTCGTTTCCTAATCTAATTCCCTCAGCATCACCAGTCTTAATTCGACTACATTCCACTATCCTCGTTTTGCTTTTGTTGATGTTCATCTTATATCATCCTTTCAAGACACTGTCCATTCCGTTCAACTACTCTTCCAAGTCCTTTGCTGTCTTTGACAGAATTACAATGTCATCGGCGAACCTCAAAGGTTTTACTTCTTCTCCATGGATTATAATACCTACTCCGTATTTTTCTTTTGATTCTTTTACTGCTTGCTCAATATACAGATTGAATAACATCGGGGAGAGGCTACAACCCTGTCTCACTCCCTTCCCAACCTTTCATGTCCCTCGACTCTTATACTGCCATCTGGTTTCTGTACAAATTGTAAATAGCCTTTTGCTCCCTGTATTTTACCCCTGTCACCTTTAGAATTTGAAAGAGAGTATTCCCGTCAACATTGTCAAAAACTTTCTCTAAGTCTACAAATGCTAGAAACGTAGGTTTGCCTTACCTTAATCTTTCTTCTAAGGCGATTCGTAAGGTCAGTATTGCCTCACGTGTTCCGATATTTCTACGGAATCCAAACTGATCTTCCCCGAGGTCCGCTTCTATCAGTTTTTCCATTCGTCTGTAAAGAATTCGCGTTAGTATTTTGCAGCTGTGACTTATTAAACTGACATTTCGGTAATTTTCACATCTGTCAACACCTGCTTTCTTTGGGATTGGAATTATTATATTCTTCTTAAAGTCTGAGGGTATTTCGCCTGTCTCATACATCTTGCTCACCAGATGGTAGAGTTTTGTCAGGACTGTCTCTACCAAGGCTGTCAGTAGTTCTTGTTTCGACTTAGGTCTTTCAGTGCTCTGTCAAACTCTTCACGCAGTATCGTACCTCCCATTTCATCTGCATCTACATCCTCTTCCATTTCCATAATATTGTCCTCAAGTACATCGCCCTTGTATAGAGCCTCTATATACTCCTTCCACCTTTCTGCTTTCCCTTCTTTGCTTAGAACTGGGTTTTCATCTGAGCTCTTGATATTCATGCAAATGGTTCTCGTTTCTCCAAAGGTCTCTTTAATTTTCCTGTAGGCAGTATCTATCTTACCCCTAGTGAGATAAGCCTCTACATCCTTACATTTGTCCTCTAGCCATCTCTGCTTAGCCATTATGCACTTCCTGTCGATCTCATTTTTGAGACGTTTGTATTCCTTTTTTCCTGCTCCATTTATTGCATTTTTATATTTTCTCCTTTCAGCAATTAAATTCAATATTTCTTCTGTTACCCACGGATTTCTATTAACCCTCGTCTTTTTACCTACTTGAAACTCTGCTGCCCTCACTACTTCATCCCTCAAAGCTACCCATTCTTCTTCTACTGTATTTCTTTCCCCCATTCCTGTCAATTGTTCTCTTATACTCTCCCTGAAACTCTGTACAACCTCTGGTTTAGTCAGTTTATCCAGGTCCCATCTCCTTAAATTCCCACCTTTTTGCAGTTTCTTCAGTTTTAATCTATAGTTCATAACCAATAGATCGTGGTCAGAGTCTACATCTGCCCCTGGAAATGTCTTCCCATTTAAAACCTGGTTCCTAAATCTCTGTCTTACCATTATATAATCTATCTGAAACCTGTCAGTATCTCCAGGCTTCTTCCATGTATACAACCTTCTTTTATGATTCTTGAACCAAGTGTTATCTGTGATTAGATTATGCTCTGTGCAAAATTCTACCAGGCGGCTTCCTCTTTCATTTCTTCCCCCTATTTCATATTCAGCTACTACGTTTCCTTCTCTTCCTTTTCCTACTATCGAATTCCAGTCACCCATGGCTATTAAATTTTCGTCTCCGTTCACTATCTGAATAATTTATTTTATCTCCTCATACATTTCTTCAATTTCTTCGTCATCTGCAGAGCTAGTTGGCATATAAACTTGCACTACTGTAGAAGGCATGGGCTTCGTGTCTATTTCGGCCACAATAATGCGTTCACTATGCTGTTTGTAGTAGCTTAACCGCACTTCTATTTTTTATTCATTATTAAACCCACTCCTGCATTACCCCTATTTGATTTTGTATTTATAACCCTGTATTCACCTAACCAAAAGTCTTGTTCCTCCTGCCACCGAACTTCACTAATTCCCACTATATCTAACTTTAACCTATCCATTTCCCTTTTTAAATTTTCTAACCTACCTGCCCGGTTAAGGGATGTGACATTCCATGCTCCGGTCCGTAGAACGCCAGTTTTCTTTCTCCTGATAACGACGTCCTCTTGAGTAGTCCCCGCCCGGAGATCCAAATGGGGGACTATTTTACCTCCGGAATAATTTACCCAAGAGGACGCCATCATTATTTAATCATACAGTAAAGCTGCATACCCTCGGGAAAGATTACGGCTGTAGTTTCCCCTTGCTTTCAGCCGTTTGCAGTACCAGCACAGCAAGGCCGTTTTGGTTAGTGTTACAAGGCCAGATCAGTCAATCATCCAGACTGTGGCCCCCGCAACTACTGAAAAGGTTGCTGCCCCTCTTCAGGAACCACACGTTTGTCTGGCCTCTCAACAGATACCCCTCCGTTGTTGTTGCACCTACTGTACGGCCATCTGTATCGCTGAGGCACGCAAGCCTCCCTACCAACGGCAAGGTCCATGGTTCATGGGGGGAGGACCACGTACGTATCGGCTATATTTCGAGAATGCAGTCGCCGATGTTTGAGATATTGTTACAGACGGTCCCACATATCTTGAGTGAGACTAAAATCTGTGAACTTCCCGGGCCAATTCAGATGTCTGAATGCTCCCAAATATACCTCATGCTGAACAAAGTCTTTGGCCAGTGGTCGCGAAAATGAATTTTTTCTAGTAGCTGGCTGATACTGTCACGAGGGCGGGCTGAAAAATAATGCTCTTGAATTTTTTTATTCTGCTCTCGATATCGGTTAGGGCATTACATGTCTTGCATATTACTTGGTCGTCTTTCCCGCTTCGCTGACACAAGTTGCAATCCTCTGCCACTAAATGGCACCGAATTGTAGCGTGTAACGTCGCAGTGTGTAACGTGGCTATGTCGGTGCGTGGGAGGCAATCAGAAAACTAAAAGCACGACTTCTAAGATTTCGTCCAGATATGGAGCACCCTTTCCTTCAACCTGAAGTGCCAGACCACACACGGTCGCTGCGACATCTGTAACAATCTAACACCTTGTGTTCAGTGTCATCGATCACCCTCCATACAGTCTCGACTTGGTCCCATCCGATTTTCATCTGTTTACAAAATTTAAAGCGTATCTTCGAGGACTTCACTTTGACAGTGATAAACCGTTGCAAGTAGAGGTGAGGTTGTGGCTCCGTCAACAAAGACAAACATACTACACTGACGGTGTCAACAAACTGGTCTCTCGTTGGGGAAGATGTGTTCGTCGCCAGGGTGATTATGTCGAGAAATAAATATGTAGACATAAGAACAAAGATGTAGGATGTTAATAAAGTTTGTTTTATTTTTAAAAAGCCTCGAGAGTTTTAATGCATAAAATTCGGTGACCTTACTGTTCTATTGGGCGCCACGCGTTGATATAATTGATTCGCCTCGATGGGCAATGAATCCACCATCGTCAGTGAGGATGCACAACTATGTTCGATCTTCTATGAAATCTCAAAGTACCAAGCATGGAGGACAAGGACGAGAACTGCGGATGGGAAGAGCTAAGTGGGAATGTGGATCGGCCAAGAGTCGTGCCGGGATAGTCCGAGCAATGGTGGTAAAAACTTGATTAACATAACTGCCTAGTAAGCAGGAGATGCCGGGTTTGAATCGCGGTCTGGCATACGTTTTCATTCCTCGCTGCTGAACCCTGCACGAAATATTCTAAGCTATGCGAAAAATTTCTATCATCGGAAACATGCGCGGCAGGGTCACTGCTCGGTCCAGCGTAGATGTTGCTTCAAACAAGTCGTACCATTTCAAGGGCTCAGACGTCCCTTCCACGGAAAACCTTGCATCTACGTACCTTAATGACTTAATAGCTTCATCAGCCTACTTTATAACTTTTTATACATAAACGAATTCGGAATATATTTGCACCATTAGCTGTGCGCTAAAATTTTAATGAAAACCGGTAACCTACATTTAACCCTATGTGCAATAGTTTGCTCAGAATTCAAAGTTAAACAATGCATTGCAATGCTAAATATCATTTCATACTCTCTGTCCCGTCAATTTATAAAATAAATATGAATAAGGTATCACTTTCTTATTGGACTTTTCCTCCTCTTTCCAATGGAGTAATCAGAATAACGAGAGCTATAATACTTTTCAAGTTAGGAGCGAAGCTATGTAAATTTATAAAAAATTACAAAAAACAAAAAAATATAAATCCTAAGCACTAAATGTTGAGAGCGGTGTATAATAATGTCCACCAATGCATACTGCCTTGCTGGTTGTGTGTGTGTGTTTTATCAGGTTTTATACTGATTTTCATTTACAGCTAAATTAAAAAGCGCGTCACGGCTAAATTAACTATGTTACATCATTTCAATAAAATAATCTTTCAGATTATCTGTAGGTCATGTAACTAACTATAGTTGTGTGAGTTAAATCGTCGATCTTTCTTGAAAACAAGCATGAGCAGCGCGTTTTTACAATCACTTGGACCGCTCCTTTTCTCCAGTGACCTGTGTAGACTGCTGGTATAAGAGGAGCAAGTTCTTTCGCAAACATCTTCGTAGAATCCTATAGTTATTACCTCTGGTGCGAGTCGCCTTTGCTCTGTTCACCGAGTTCAGTTGAGTCTACTCTATTTTGCAGTAGTCTATACCTTTCTATGTTCATACGACAGTTGAAAGAAATACTTGCGCACACAAATACACAACACATACTGACATGCTCTAAATTTTAATTTTTGTATGGGAAATAGATGACATTGTCCCAGAAATGAATTAAGTAGTCCCAATCTTCCGACTCAAGTCTTCGGAATGTCTCCCTTGATTACCAGGCGAGTGCTGTTCCTGGATGTCCCGTGTCAGATGTTCCCAATTGGAATTCCACTGCCAGCCTTTTGGGACACTTGACTGGAAAGAAAGGCGATTCTGTAACAATAGGGAACAAAAAAAAGATTTTCGTGATGCTTGAAATTTTTGAACTGATTCTGAGTATTTCAGTGATGCTGATTCAAAATATGCGATCCATTTTGCTCTAGCAGCTCTAATTTATAAAATATTGGTGGTGTCATTATACATTGCTTTTATGACAACTTTGATTTTACATTACCATTTGTAAACATATATTTGTGTAATACACACATCAAAAAATGTTTTGCATTACCTCGGTTCCGAGGGTTCCGGAACCTGTATCGAAAATTGGAACAGAGATAAGCATAAACATCATTTCCGCCCTTTTTATTGCTCATGAAAACCACACATTGCATGTTGTACCACCATACAGCTAGACCTTCAGAGGTGGTGGTCCAGATTGCTTACACACTGGTACTTCTAATTCCCAGAAGCACGTCCTCTTGCATTGATGCATACCTGCATTCGTCGTGGCATACTATCCAGAAGTTTATCAAGGCACTGTTGGTCAAGATTGTCCCACTCGTCAACGGCGCGTAGATCCCTCAGAGTGGTTGGTGGGGTACGTCACCCATAAACAGACCTTTTCAATCTATTCCAGGCACATTCGATAGGATTTATGTCTGGAGAACATGCTGGCCACTCTAGTCGAGCGATTCGTTATCCTGAAAGAATTCAGTCACAAGATGTGCACGATGGGGGCACGAATTTCGTCCATTAAGACGAATGCCTCGCCAATATGCTGCCGATATGGTTGCACTATCGGTCGGAGGATGACATTCACATATTGTACAGCCATTGCGTCGTCTTCCATGACTACCAGCGGCGTACGTCAGCCCCAGATAATGCCACTCCAAAACAACAGGGAACTTCCACCTTGCTGCACCTGCTGTAGAGTGTGTCTAAGGCGTTCAGCCTGACCGGGTTGCCTCCAGACACGTCTCCAACGATTGTCTGGTTGAAGGAATATGCGACAGTCATCGGTGAAGAGAACGTGATGCCAGTCCTCAGCGGTCCATTCGGCATGTTGTTGGACCCATGTGTACCGCGCTGCATGGTATCGTGGTTGCAAAGATGGACCTCGCCATGGACGACAGGAGCGAAGTTACGCATCATGCAGCCTGTTGCGCACAGTTTTAGTTGTGACAAGATTCCTGTGGCTGCATGAAAAGCATTATTCAACATGCTGGCGTTGCTGTCAGGGTTCCTCCGAGCCATAATCTGTAGGTAGCGGTCATCCAGTGCTGTAGTAGCCCTTGGGCGGCCAAAGCGAGGCATATTATCGACAGTTCCTGCCCCTCTGTATTTCCTCCATGTCCGAACAACATCGCTTTGGTTCACTCCGAGACGCGTGGACACTTCTCTTGTTGAGAGCCCTTCCTGGCACAAAGCAACGATGCGGAAGCGATCGAACCGCGGTATTGACCTTCTAGGCATGGTTAAACTACAGACAACATGAGCCGTGTACCTCCTTCCTGGTGGAATGACTGGAACTGATCGGCTGTCGGACCCCCTCCGTCTAATAGGCACTGCTCATGCATGGTCGTTCACATCTTTGGGCGGGTTTAGTGACATCTCTGAACAGTCAAAGGGACTGCGTCTATGATACAATATCCACAGTCAACGTCTACCTTCAGGAGTTCTGGGAACCGGGTTGATACAAAACTTTTTTTGAAGTGTGTGCTAATAGATTTTATGCAACCTCAATTAATATTGTTGGTGCGCAGATACTTTAACAACACAGACGTTTATTTCTGTTTTTATAGACGCTAACATGGCATCATGAAGAAGAAAATTTATGAATAATCCTGATGTATTTTGTTTTATCTGTGGAGTGCTCATATACTGTATATGGGCGTCAGGTGCAATAACTGAAGGAGCTGGACATATCCCGAGCTAACCTGCGCGAGGCGCCTTGTTCCACATTAAGAGGAGATACTTTTCCTATATTTAACAGTCTTCCATAATCGTGAGAAGAAGAGCGTGAATCAACTGAAAGCTATGCTGAGTTAAATGACAATGAATTTGGCAGGACAGTCATCTGTTGCATCCGGCTTCAGACGTAATGAATTAAAGGACCTCTTTAGAGATTTAAGTCTTACTAGCTTCCAAGCTGACGGAGAAACACTGTTACTGGGAACAAAATTCACATTCTATTGTAAAAGAGAAACTGATTTGCTGCCATCCTTCACAACAGAAAACAGATTTGTTTTTTGCACCAATGTTGAAAGACTGTTAATGAATGTGGGTATTAGAAAACTCACACCAAGTGAATGGCGGTTATTTATAGATAGCTCCAAGCGCCAACTTAAAATGTGTTCCTTTGTACAATGGGAAGAAATACAGTTCAATCCCAATTGTCACTCAGTTCCTATGCTTGAAAATCAAGGTACAATAGCCACAGTCCTGGAGAACATCTCTTAATGCAATCACCAAAGGGTTATTTGCGTCGGTCTCAAGATGGTGAATTTTCTTCCAGGACAACAAGGAACGTACACCAAATACCCATGCTTTATATGTCTCTTTGGGATTAGAGCTACATATCAACACTGGGTGGGAGGAAAGTGACCTCTTAGAGAAAGCATGATCGTTGGAGGAAGAAATCATCATCACAGAACCTTTGCTTGATAGGAACATCATAATGTCGCCACTGCATATTGAACCTGAATGAATAAAGCAGTTAATCAAAACTTTGAACAGAGATGGAGCATGTTTTGGCTATGAATGTACAAAATGTCCTGCATTGGGCATGGAGAAAATAAAAGCAGGTATGTTTAATAGAAGATAAATCCGCCAACTCACAAATGACCAGAAATGTCAACACTCAGTGAATGATACTGAAGCATTTGCGTGGTCGTCATTCTGCATGGTAGAGAAAAATGCTGTTGGGAACTATGAGGCTCCTAGCTGAGGGGAGGGGGAACTAATGGCGAATATGTTCATTACGTTTTGTGCAGTTGTTTGTAACATGAGCATAAAATTACACTATCTGCACAGCCATTTGGACCGATTTCCAGATTATCTTGGCAATGTAGACCAGAAACAGGGTGAGAAGTTTCATCAGGAAATAAGTTAAATAGAGGAATGGTACAGTGGACGATGGGATTTACATGTAACAGAGTACTGTTGCAGCATCCAGCGCGAATGTTCAAGACCAGTGCATCGAAAGAAATCACAAAAACGAGGATTCAGTGTGCAAAACTTAGCGTTGATGAATTTTCCTAATCTATCCAAAACGCAATGGGGGCAGGCCACCTCTTTAAGAAGTAACCTCTAAACGCCTGTGCTCAAAGTTAAATGGATAAATCATACGGTCTTAAGCATGGTTCTTTACGTGGGAAATTTGCAAAAGAAATATCTCGCTCTAACATTATCTTACTGGAGTAATATATTGGTGATGATTCTAAACTGATTGCCGGTATCTTCCAGAATATAAATTAGAAGGCTACAACTTCATTTATGTGAAAGCGTCGAAAAGAAACAATGATCAGAATCAATATTCACATTTATTCATAAACATGTTTTCGAGATCACCATGTTAATGAATAACTAAACCCTGTGAAAATTTGCTCCATCCAAATATACGAGGGCTATTCCAAAAGTAAGGTCCGATCGGTCGCGAAATGGAAACGACTATGAAAATCCGATAATGCTTTGCACAGATGTGTTGGGTAGTGTCTCTAGTATAACCCCAGTTAGCATCACGTCGCTCTTCTCATTTCTGAGCTCGCAGTGAGTGCGTAAAGATGTCTAGAAAATAGTGTCTGCCGCCAAGTACGAGGGCCTGGTGAGAAATTTCGCCTGAAGCTATGCAGCTAACATTACATAACTGTCGTGCTGTTTCGTCTTCACGACAATTCTCAGCCGCATTCTGCAGGGGCAATGAAGATGCTCCTGCATCGTTTTCAAATGGAAATGTTAGATTACCCACAATACAGTCCGCAATTGTCTCTCCCTGAGTTTCATCTCTGGTCACATGAACCGCTGTCTTTGACGACAACATTTTGACACAGACAACGAGGTGTAGGCCAGCGTGGAGAATTGGCGGAAAGCACTGGCGGCTGCCTTCTATGATGAGGCTATTGAAAAGTTGGTACAACGCTATGACAAAAGTCTAAGTCAGAACGGCGACTACGTAGAGAAGTAGCTGAAAGGTGTAGCTAATTGTTACAAGTAAAACATTTCTGATGTTCACTGTGGTTTCAATTTGGCAATCAATCGGACCTTACTTTTGGAATAACCCTCGTATATAAAGATTAATTAGAAAGCAGTGTCACTCTTCTATCAGTTACTACTTCTTGTCCTTATGAGAATCTCTTAATGCTTGATCGAAACAGTCACTGGAAGTTGGTGATTAACAGTCCAGAAGACCACACATTCATCGTCAGTACAAAGGAGATGAGACAGGCTATCGTCCTGGATTCCACAAGTGTGAAATCAGTTTAACTACCCTGCCGATGCTGCTACTTATGCTCACGGTAGGTAAGACGGTGATGCGCCGCGTCGTGTAGTGCAGACGTGCAGGCTCGTTCGCGAAGTCGGAATCGTCAGCACCTGAGCACGAGTCCAACATGCGGCACCCTCTAGCGCGCTGCTACGCCAACTCGATCCGGACACTTTCGCGTCCTACCCGCCAAAACCTCTCCGGCGCGGACACGTTCGCCTCCTGCTGGTGAGTCTGTCATGCGGGGCTCACTTACGCCCGGCATGTTCCTTGTCGCCAAGACAGTGCCAGTCGCCAACCGCAAAATTACGAACCACTCTGGCCCAACCACGATAATTCCCTCCGACCGAGAGCTCAGCCAAAACTAGCGTGTCTTTCCAGCCTCCAATGGTAGCATCAAACTGTCCTATACGACCACAAAGTATTCAGTACAATGCTGCAAGCTGACGTCACACTTCTTCACGCCAACCCCACGTTCTCACGGCAGTGTCCAAAGCCTCGTAAGCTGGATCGAGAATTCAAAGAGGACCGCTATCAGGCCAAAATTTGTTTCAGATGGCCTGCGTTTCCTGTAAACAGCAGATATTAATCTTCAAAAGAAATCAGAAAAATATGGAAAAGTCACCCCGGCATCTGCATGCTGCGCCGTACCGCTTGGAGCAAGACCTTAGCCACCGCAAATACTTTTGGGAGGACAATGCTTGCCGATTCCTATAGCTTTTGGTCGGACCTCACTTCCCAGAATCTTAAGCCACCCAGGCTGCGGTCGCGTACACCAGTCAACGAACTGTTGTCAGCCTCAGAATGATAAATATATTCTAATTGTTAATGAAATCGGCATGCAAAATACCTGCCGCGTTTCAGGTGACCTGGTGGCAGAAAATTAATCAACCAAATGCCATTTACATATACATAATTAATGGTGGCTGGAATGCTTCCTATAAAGGAAAGTTCTTGGTCTATTCACAAGTCTTCAATATTTAGTTGTATTCGAGTGACGTACTTGTATATGAGGACCAGTATCGTTACATTGGTACATAATGTGAATGAGCTATATCTTAAACACTACAGCTTACGAGAAAAACTGAAAACATTTTTGGAATCAATGGCCCAAACTTGATCTAAATAGGTCCAATTAGTATGGCACCAAAATCACAGTTCCCCATTGTAATGGATTGTACCTTAAACAGACCGCTCAGATCCTTGGTGCGAAGAATCAAAAATGCATGCAGAAGCCGCTTCAGTCTGGAACCGCGCGACCGCTACTGTCGCAGGTTCGAATCCTGCCTCGGACATGGATGTGTGTGATGTCCTTAGGTTAGTTAGGTTTAAGTAGTTCTAAGACTGATGACCTCAGTTGTTAAGTCTCATAGTGCCCAGAGCCATTTGAATCTTTTTTTTTTCATGCAGAAGAATATACACTCCTGGAAATTGAAATAAGAACACCGTGAATTCATTGTCCCAGGAAGGGGAAACTTTATTGACACATTCCTGGGGTCAGATACATCACATGATCACACTGACAGAACCACAGGCACATAGACACAGGCAACAGAGCATGCACAATGTCGGCACTAGTACAGTGTATATCCACCTTTCGCAGCAATGCAGGCTGCTATTCTCCCATGGAGACGATCGTAGAGATGCTGGATGTAGTCCTGTGGAACGGCTTGCCATGCCATTTCCACCTGGCGCCTCAGTTGGACCAGCGTTCGTGCTGGACGTGCAGACCGCGTGAGACGACGCTTCATCCAGTCCCAAACATGCTCAATGGGGGACAGATCCGGAGATCTTGCTGGCCAGGGTAGTTGACTTACACCTTCTAGAGCACGTTGGGTGGCACGGGATACATGCGGACGTGCATTGTCCTGTTGGAACAGCAAGTTCGCTTGCCGGTCTAGGAATGGTAGAACGATGGGTTCGATGACGGTTTGGATGTACCGTGCACTATTCAGTGTCCCCTCGACGATCACCAGTGGTGTACGGCCAGTGTAGGAGATCGCTCCCCACACCATGATGCCGGGTGTTGGCCCTGTGTGCCTCGGTCGTATGCAGTCCTGATTGTGGCGCTCACCTGCACGGCGCCAAACACTCATACGACCATCATTGGCACCAAGGCAGAAGCGACTCACATCGCTGATGACGACACGTCTCCATTCGTCCCTCCATTCACGCCTGTCGCGACACCACTGGAGGCGGGCTGCACGATGTTGGGGCGTGAGCGGAAGACGGCCTAACGGTGTGCGGGACCGTAGCCCAGCTTCATGGAGACGGTTGCGAATGGTCCTCGCCGATACCCCAGGAGCAACAGTGTCCCTAATTTGCTGGGAAGTGGCGGTGCGGTCCCCTACGGCACTGCGTAGGATCCTACGGTCTTGGCGTGCATCCGTGCGTCGCTGCGGTCCGGTCCCAGGTCGACGGGCACGTGCACCTTCCGCCGACCACTGGCGACAACATCGATGTACTGTGGAGACCTCACGCCCCACGTGTTGAGCAATTCGGCGGTACGTCCACCCGGCCTCCCGCATGCCCACTATACGCCCTCGCTCAAAGTCCGTCAACTGCACATACGGTTCACGTCCACGCTGTCGCGGCATGCTACCAGTGTTAAAGACTGCGATGGAGCTCCGTATGCCACGGCAAACTGGCTGACACTGACGGCGGCGGTGCACAAATGCTGCGCAGCTAGCGCCATTCGACGGCCAACACCGCGGTTCCTGGTGTGTCCGCTGTGCCGTGCGTGTGATCATTGCTTGTACAGCCCTCTCGCAGTGTCCGGAGCAAGTATGGTGGGTCTGACAAACCGGTGTCAATGTGTTCTTTTTTCCATTTTCAGGAGTGTACAAATAAATGAAATGTTTTCAAGAATTTGGCAACAACAAAAGGAATTTAATACACTGACGCAAAAAAAAAAAAAAATCGCAAGACCAAGGAGGACATGTGTGGCATAGACGAAAGTTGGTACTTGTGTTTCTACACCTGAAAGATGGTGGCTATTCAAATTTCGCGACTGTCGCATAAGACGGCGCTACTAGCGCGGTTATGAGGTTGCAAATCAGGGTTACTTTAAATACACGCTGTAACGGTCGTGAACTACAGTTACCTTTGAGATTGTAGCTGGTGAATTGATGTTACTCAAGAACGCCTTTAAGGGGATAAAGACGCCATTATCAACACCTCACTCAGTTTGAACGAGGTCGTGTAATAGGTCTACTAGAAGCTGGATGTTCCTTCTGCGATACTGCACAAAGACGTAGCCACTGCACGTTGGCCACTAGAATGTACAGTCGCGAGAAAATCGGTCCTTGGGCGACCTCGTGGCATTACAGAGAGATGAGAGCATTCTGTTTGGCGTATGGTTCTGGAGGATCGTACAGCATCTGCAGCAGCAACTTGAGTAGCAGCTAGCACCACAGTGACACAATGAATTGTTTCAAATCTGTTAGTTCAAGGACAGCCCCGAGCCACACACACTGTAGAGTGCGTTCCACTAACCCCAAACCACCGCCGGTTGCGACTTCAGTGGTGTAAAGCGAGATCTCCTTGGGTGGCGGGGAGGGGGGGGGGGGGGTGGAGGTCTGCTGTGTTTTCTGATGAAGGATGGTTGCATCAGTGCCACTGTGGTCGTGTATTGGTTAGGAGGACAGTAAGGGGCCTGCAAACAACCTGTTTGCGTGCTGGAACTTCACCTGGAATTATTCGCAGAGATGCTATTTCATATTACAGCAGGAGCCTTCTCGTGGTTGTCCCACGCACCCTGACTGAAAATTTGTACGTAAATTTGGTGATTTGATCCGTTATGTTGCCATTCATGAAGAGAATACCAATGGGTGTTTTCCGACAGAATAACGGTCGCCCACATACCGCTGTCGTAACCCAACGTGCTCTAGAGAGTGTCAACATGTTGCCTTAGCCCCCTCGATCACCATATATGTCTCTAGTCGAGCGCATATGGGACATCATCGAACAACAACTCCAGCGTCATCTACCAACAACATTAACCGTGTCTGTATTGACCGACCAAGTGCAACAGGCATCGAACTTCATCCCACAAATTGACATCCGGACCTGCATAACACAAAACATGCACGTTTTCAAGCTTGAACGTAGCATTCTGTTGATTACACCGATTATTAATGAACCAGCATTTCACATTTCGAATGGCTTATCTCGCGTTTACATCAAACTGTGCTCTTGCGATTTTAATCACTTGAATATTTTACCTAGAGAAATACACTGAAGCTCCAAAGAATCCGGTATGGAAATGCGTATTCAAATACAGAGATATGTAAACAGGCAGAATACGGCGCTGCGGTCGGCAACGCTTGTATAAGACAGACACTGGCACAGTTGTTAGATCGGTTACTGCTGCTACAATGGCAGGTTATCAAGACTTAAGTGAGTTTGAACGTGATGTTACAGACGGCGCACGAGCGATGGGACACAGAATCTCCAAGGTAGCGATGAAGTGGGGATCTTCCCGTAAGACCTTTCACGAGTGTGCTGTGAATGTTAGGAATCCGATAAAACATCAAATCTCCGACATCGCAGCAGCCCGAAAAAGATCCTGAAGGAACGAGACCAACGATGACTGGAGAGAATCGTTCAACTAGACAAACGTGAAGCGCAAAATGCTGTAGATTTCAATGCTGTGACATCAACAAGTTGGTTGGGTTCTTTTTTAAAAAAAGGGTGGGGGGGGGGGGGGGGGAGGAATGGACCGAACTCCGTGGTCATCGGTCCCCACCGTCGGCCGGTGTGGCCGAGCGGTTCTAGGCGCTTCAGTCTGGAACAGCGCAACCCCTACGGTCGCAGGTTTGAATCCTGCCTCGGGCATGGATGTGTGTGATGTCCTTAGGTAAGTTAGGTTTAAGTAGTTCAAAGTTCTAGGGGACTGATGACCTCAGATGTTAAGTCCCATAGTGCTCAGAGCCATTTGACCCATTTTTTTCGGTCCCCACCAACAAGTGTCAGCGTGCGAACCATGCCACGAAACACTATCGATATGGGCTTTCGGAACCGAAGACCCAACAGTGTACCCTTGAAGACTGTATGACACAAAGCTTTACGCCTCGTCTGACCCCATCAACACCGACATTGGACTGTTGATGACTGGAAACATGCTGCCTAGTCGGACGAGTCTCGTTCCAAATTGTATCGAGTGGCTGAATCTGTACGGATATGAAGAGAACCTCATGAATCCATGCAACTTGCATGTCAACAGTGGACTGTTTAAGCTGGTGGAGCCTGTGTAATGGTGGTGGGGCGTATGTAGTTGGAGTGATATGGGACCACTGATACGTCTAGATACGACTATGACAGGTGGCACGTACATAAGCTTCCTGTCTGATCACCTGCATCCATTCATGTCCATTGAGCATTCCGACGGACTTGGGCAACTTCAGCAGGACAATGCGACATCCCACACGTCCAGAATTGCTACAGAGTGGTTCCAGGAACACTCTTGTGACTTTAAGGACTTCCGCTGGCTCCCAAACTCCCCAGGCACAAACATTATTGAGCATATCTGGGATGCCTTGCAACGTGCTGTTCAGAAGAGACCTCCACTTCCTCGTCCTCTTACGGATTTATGGACAGTCCTGCAGGATTCATGGTGTCAGTCCCCTCCAGTACTACTTCAGACATTAATAGAGTCGTGTTGCAGCACTTCTGCTAGCTCGCGGGAGCCCTACACGATATTAGGTAGGTGTACTAGTTTCTTTGGCTCTTCAGTGTATATTCCCGAAATTTCGTTACTCTACATAAATTATTTTTTGTTGTTGCGATTTTTTTTTCTTCCGTGTATTTCGGCCTTCTCTCTGTCGACGTCGATAAGTCGTGGTTCAGAGACCGAATAGAGAACACACGAACTAGAGGTCGATCTCGTGGCCTTGTGAATAAAACTAAACTCCTTTTGCAAAGCAGCTGAGATGCGCTGAAAGCAAAAACGGCGCGGTCTGAACTGGACGGCCGCGTGTGAGTAGCGGTGCCTGCCGCTGCGGACACTTGCCGAATGGCGCGCGGCGCGGCGCGGCGCTCCTTTCAGAGGCCACTCGCGGCCCCGGCTGTTTTATCCGACGCCAGCCGCAGGCGCAGCCACAGCCCCAGAAAGAAACGTCATTTCGCGGTCTGCTCCATCCGGCCGCCTTTTATCGCCGGCCTCATTCTCCTCGTGGTCCGCCGCCCCCACCGCCCCCGCCGTCTGCGCCGGCTCAATACCGCCCCCAGTTTATCCTCCTCTCCCAGTTTAGCCTTATTTGCGGAGCAAAGCATCCCGCAGGAGGCCCCGCCATTGATAAGCCCATATAGAGTCTTAGAGGTTTTATGCGCTCCTTTTATTCCGGATTTTGCCCATTCGCAAAATGCGTCTCGAGATGAGATCAAATGAAAAATAACTTCAACTGCTCATCTCTGAGATGAGGACTGGCTATTTTCATTGGGCGCATCGACGTGAAATCTGCCGGCAGCGAGACAGTGTGGCGACAAACGCTCTCTCTTCGAGAAGGGGAGTTCCTTCCCCGTACACAACGAAGAATAAAAAAAAAGTATTAATACTTCAATGTCTCGAAGCTATTAGCCGACTTAATTTCTTCTTTTTTCAGAAAACTAACTTCAGCTTCATAAGCTGTTTAAAAAATTATGCTTAAAACATATTGACTCCACCTCTTAAGCCTGGCAGGGGGAGGTAGCAAGCCGGCGCGAACGAGAAAGCAACTTCTGCTTTTACGCTGTATTTAACTGACTTCTTTTTTATATAAACTTTGTTAGCACACAGTTTTATTTCTGCCTTGTTACGACAAACCGAGGTAAATTAATCGAAACAAGAGAAACGATAAAATTTCACGTCGTGCGCTCGCTTGAGTCGAAAAGCGAGTTTTATATTACTGCGCTATTTAAAGCCGACACCTGCTCAAAGTAAACCAGAAATGGGAAATTTTCCCGAGGGCCATATCTGTATTTGTGAGGCCTTGGTCTTTGATTTAAAAGAGAGAACAAAACTGGAGGATGGTCATTTGCATTTACTTCTGAGATTACTCACTAAACCTACGTTATTAGAGTCCTTCCGGTGTTGCTTGGTATTTTCTCTAACTCTGAACTATAAAACAAAGCTGGTTTCTTAGTCTTCAGTTTCACGTCATCCGTTATTGTCTTGGCCACGTTTAATAGCCGAAGATAGAATATCAGTGCGTCCATGGGCCAGTTTATTTGTGAACAACAGTCGGAACAGGATGCCGTGCGTCTTCGAAGGGGTGTTACAGGTTGAACTGGTCAGTTTATTATTTTTCCCAATTCGTCTTTCCAGCGTAGCTCTTGCAAATTTGCAATTTTTTTTTTCTTTGGTTAACTTCTCAGAAACAACGGTGGCATTGTGGACTTCCCAGTTACGCACACATACATAATTTCACTCGCACAGACAGTTTAACAGTTTCACTTCTTCCATTTTCTTCTATTATTTTATATTCGTCCTTTCGAGTTATGCTTTATACTTTTACATAATAGGTACTATTCGTTTTTCCTCTGCACAACGACAACAACCTATATTGTCTGTTCAGTGTTACATATTCATCTTTGTTGGCTCTGCAATTCACATAATCCTTTCTTCCTTCAGTTGTCAGATTAACTCTTTCGAGGTTGATGGGATACAAATGTCCCACTAAAGTAATACGCTGCTTTGCTCGTTGAGACGACTATATCTCATATTCGTCTAGTGCTATCATGCAGCGAGATGCTTTCGGAACTTGGAGAAAGATAACTACGGACCGTGGGTTGGATATATACAGGGTGTTCGGAAATTTCCGTCACAGACTTCTAGGACTTGTGGAGGGCAGTGAATACATAATATTTTGAATAGGAACCCAAGTCCGGAAACACAGCCGGCCGAAGTGGCCGTGCGGTTAAAGGCGCTGCAGTCTGGAACCGCAAGACCGCTACGGTCGCAGGTTCGAATCCTGCCTCGGGCATGGATGTTAGTGATGTCCTTAGGTTAGTTAGGTTTAACTAGTTCTAAGTTCTAGGGGACTAATGACCTCAGCAGTTGAGTCCCATAGTGCTCAGAGCCATTTGAACCATTTTAGCCGGAAACACACTCCGTTTTACGACAGTTTCAGTTCAGATGTTTCACTCACCCACTTCTGCTTGAGGAATTGAATTAGGAGTGACAGAGTACAATTACTAGGTAACAATTCGAAAGAAAACATAACGAAACATTTGCTTATCACTTAAGCACATTTGTTTCTATGAACACTTAAACATTACGTGTTTACATTACTCCAAATCAAAAATGAAACCAGCATACTGTACGTACAGAACGTAATGTACTTGAGTCATAAATGAATGTTTCGTTGCGTTTCCTTTAGAACTGTTACCTAATAATTGCACTGCATCGCGCCTAATTCAATTCCTCAAGCAGAAGTGGATGAGTTACACATCTGAATTGAAACCGTCGTGGAACGGAAATGGTACGTTTGTGTACATCGTTTCCACTTCAAAATATTATATACTCCCTCCCTTTTTGCAAGTTCTAGAAGTTCGTATGGGAATTTTGGAACAGACTGTAGAAGGCTGTGATTGATCAAATAGGGCGAAGTGTTATTATAGGTGGCACAGTGAGTTTGTTTCACGAAAATCAGATCGAATCACCATTTTCTCCATTCCAATAATGCCTGTAGTAACTAATTATGTTTTATATATCATATACATTGTTTTGAAACATTACTAAGTACCTCAGTAATCCTGCTGTCTTATACATAACGTATATTCCCCAGAAAACATAATAGAATGTAGAAAACGTAGGTGTGTGTATGTCAAAGCCATCTCCAAATGTTAGGTTGCAAACTTGCGTGTGGTATTTCATCTTTTTGATTGTCTGGAAAATAAATATGTTTTGGTACTCATCTGTGAATCTTTTATCCATGATTACCATCCTGATAAAATTATTCTAGAACTAAAAATCTAACTCTGAAAATCGCAATATCACATGAAAGCATTTACCTAGTTAGGTTCAGGAGACACGCCGCCATTTAAAATCGACCAGTTTAAAATTTTTTGGTAGTGGAAGTGTATTATTTATCACAAAGGAAGGCATTATTTCATCTTTTATTTTTCGAATACATGCTAAACAAATTTTAACCATCAAAGGGTTAAATATCCATGAATGGTTTAAATTGAAAATTGGTTCGTTTATTTTCAAGTTTTTAAGACGAACAGAAAAAATGCTATGATTGCCGTCATGAAGTTAATACTCTATACAAAATTAAGAAACCACCCGAGACTTGTAATATAAGGTTTAATGCAGCCACAAAACTGATGTTTATTTTCACAATTTATTCTCTACTCGTATTACCATATTGTATAGACTCTATGATGGTAACGAAATTTATATATGTTAGTGGTATCTGATTATGTTTGCTGTTTGTCATTGCTTCCTTGGCAAGAAATTTTCAATAGACATCTTATCTTACTGTCCACGTTTTGCAAAGTTCTCCTGAAGCAGCAATTACTCTGGTGGAAACTAACGGAACGGCCTAGTCCACGTTCCCTCGATTGCTGATAGTGATGCCATTACAGGAAAGCGGTATCTCAGATGGACAAGATTTAGTGGCGAAATCAGCCGTTGCGTTACTGAAGTAACTGTTTCAGCACTCACCCGAAGCGAGCAACAAAAATTCCAGTAAATCGGTAGCAGAGTGGATGGAAAGCGTTTTGAATATCGCTCCTCTAGTACCACACTGTAGCTTTTGTAATTGTTGAAACAGAGGTTGCTACAATGCCCAGAAATGTTACCAATGCTCTAATTGTCCAAGCGATAAGGTGGAAAGAAATGGGGACCTCTCTACCGGCGGCTATAAACTTTCTGATGATTGCACAGTTTCCACACTGCGTTATCACTTCCTGCTTCAAAAGCATTATTGTGCAGTTGATCATCGCATTAATATGTATCTAGCAGTAAATTACACCAATTTGTTTACATTACACACTTTCTTTTAGGTGTGGCATTCTCACTTTCCATGTCATAAGTAAAACGACAGCTCTCTATACAAATTTCTTTGTGGGTTGGGTTGATTTGGGGGAAAAGACCAAACAGCGAGGTCATTGGTCTCATCGGATTAGGGAAGGACGGGGAAGGCAGTCGGCCATGCCCTGTCAGAGGAACCATCCCGGCATTTTTTTAGGGAAATAACGGAAAATCTAAATCAGGATGGCCGGACGTGGGATTGAACTGTCGTCCTTCCGAATGCGAGTCCAGTGTGCTAACCACTGCGCCACCCCGCTCGGTATTTTCTTTGTGGAGTGGGAAATATTTAGACAAGTAATTTTTAAACAGATTTTGTAGAAGAAATGGAGTAAAATGCCATCTTTTATACCATGTTATTAAAATATGTTCCTTACGAAAAATATTTAATTTGAGAAGTTTTACGCTACACCAATTTCAATAAACCGTCATTAAATTTTATCGCGATGTTTACTACCAAATATAACTGGGTACACATGAAATTTCATGTCATAAAGCATAGATTCTTATTCAGAATTAGGTGTGACAATCGTTCTTGTATGCAGCGCCAAGAGTTCCATCGTCTTTGATCTGAAATTTGAAATCAGATCACAATTTCAAGTACTCAGTAACTTGTGAACACGGAACTGAAAAAACGTTTTGTGTGAAACTCAGACGCAGTGTGCTTTCATCCAACGCGAATTGTCTTCTGTTAATTTAGTTATCATTCGTGCCCTGTATTTATAATCGTACAGCCGCCGAATACTTAATACATGTTGTTCCTTTGTCTCTATAAGTAATTTTCCTGCTTCATAGACCTCAAGCGAGGTTCCAGTTACGGGTGTAAGAGCATCGTTTTTGTAAATGGTCTACATCACGTCAGTTTTTTATTATTTTTCATTATATGGCCTTTCCTTATGTCAATTATATCTTGAGTGACTGGTAAAAAATTATTCACCTTGCGTATTTTCATCTTTGTTTGCTACATAAAAACCTTTCCAAGAAATGACACCATAAAAGTCCTTTCTCTCTTCTTATTTTTAACTTCATGTTTTGGGGGCAACAACTGCTGCATTTTATATCTGACTATCCAGAAAGTGTATTTTTACGTTTAAAATCTTCGTGGTGTGTCAGAATATTCATGATAGTGCTTGTGTGGCGATTACACTAGCACAAAATACTTTTCATTTGTTTTCCTGGTTTTGCAGGTAATAAATAGAACGAGAACGTCGTACAAGAATTTAGTTGCAATTTCAATACAACTGCTGCTAGTACAACAAGGTTTCTTCCATAAAACTCATGTTCGGGGCAGCGCTGTCGGTTAGAACGACTGCCATAAGGAAGAAACAGGTGCAATGCACAATACCACATAAGATTTTCCTCAGCGAAAGAGGTGAAACCGAACGTTCACAGCATCTTGAGACCAAGCATTCAGCTAATTTAAATAAAGGAAACAGGAGATCGCTTTACTGACGTCATACTTTTCTGATATTGCCGTCCTTGATACCTATTACGTACTAATAAGATATCACATAATGATCAAATGTTAATATTCTGTTATTTTCCTTTCCCGTCTTTCAAACAGATTTCGCCATCTTTCCCCAAAATTTCTTTCCAGACTCAAACAACAAACGGTCTACACGGTGTTGCCAAACGATCTCTTTCTACCTTTTTGCCAGAAAGACGCATCACTGCTTAAAATAAGAGGAAAGTTCGCTATAATGAAAGGCAGTATTTGCTTAATGACTGTTGTACATATGAACCTCACATTTGATTCCCAAAAGAACATGTGACTGAACGTTTTACTCGTGTGTGTGTGTGTGTGTGTTACAGTCTGATGAATGCAGTGAATACATCTGCACCCAGGCACGTTTTGAATATTAACGTTACCTTAAAATAAAGATTCCATGCGTTAACTTATATTTATTCATTTATTTGCTGGTATTTTTGGCTTGTTGTCTGTTTAGGCTGTGGGGCGTCGAATCGAGTTGACAGTTGACCCTCCACTTACGCTGTAAGTGGGCTGGTTCTGTGTTGGCAGCGCTGTGTAGCGCTTTGCATTGGATCTCTGACTGCTCTTTCTTCAGTAGGAGACTCTGTGGCTGGTTGGACTCGTTGTTGGAAGTTAATCGCCAGTAGTGTTGGTCAGTTGGAAGTTAGTCACCAGCAGTGATGGATGTACTGTTGGGCAGTTGGAGGTGAACAGCCGCAGTGAGGACGTTAGATGTGAGTAATTAGCGTTGATGGAGGGTAGAGGTCTGAAGTGTTAGCGTAGGCTAACGGTCTGTACATGTTCGACATGGAGATTGAATATTATCCGTGATTATATACCTTTGTACTAGATGTCAATGACGATTTATATTCGTGTCTGAACTGGGCGTCACATTATTAAGGTTAAAAATATGCATTATTTGCTTTGCAACGAAATCTTTCCTTTGCTAACCACATGCCTGTTAATAGTTAGTGGCTTTAGTAGTTAGAATCTTTTATTTAGCTGGCAGTATTGAGGCTCACTGTATTGCAGTAGTTCGGGTAATGAAGATTTTTGTGAGGTAAATGCTTAATGAAATGTATAGGTTATTGTTAGGATTTCTTTTTAGTCAGGGCCATTCTTTTGAATTAATTATTTGAAGTCAGGTTATCTTTTTTTGAGAAGTGAGATTGCGTTACTCTAGGATATTGTGGGTCTCAGTCATTCAGCAGTTTAAGTACAGAATGACACATTTAAATAAAGAAGTTTCAGCGCATGCTACGAGGGCTTTCCGAACGTGGTGTTTCCGTCTCTTTTGTAGGTGTCGCAGGTACCGCGGGACCTCCGACCTAACAATTTTGTACTGTAGGTTTTCCGCCCAGCGCCTCCCTCACGGCCTATTTACTCAGTCGTTCACCAGAAGCGGACGTGTTATCACCGTAAGTCAAGCAGTGCCCACACGGACGGCCTACGTTTACATATAGTTTCGTAGACCTAAGTTACTTGAGATCTATACACGGCGAGCAATGGAAATAATTACAACGAAAAAGAAGCCTTGTCCTCTCAAGAATGGTCGTCGCTACCTGGTGCATGGAAAAAATGTGGTGAGTATGCGAACTGGTTGTGCGTTAATTCCGAACGGAGTCAGTCTCGAGGCCGTATAGAAATTGTAAATGGCAGAATCATGGATGAACAGCCACATTTTTGCCCACCTGACGAATTAGATGTGCAAATTAAGAAACTACTGCACAGCTGCAGGAAAAAGGTCCACGAAAAAATTAAGGGGCTTGTTTTACAAATTTTTAAAGAGGAATTTCATGATCGGAATGACAAAGGCAGAGATTTCGTCGCAAGGTATGCCAAATTACGAAAACTCCAAGGCTATGCCGTGTAAAGAAAAGAGGGAAGCTACTCGGACAACCTGGAACCCCGGCACCAGTTAGGTCTCAAGGTGATAGTTCCTGAAAATTGACAATCAGAAACGAATCCTTGTGTTCGGAGGTGAAGAACCGGAGAAAATATCGTGTAAAAATGGAACTATTCTTATGAATGGGACATATGACAGTTGTTCGAAACTGTTCAAACAACAATACGCCACAGATGTTGACAGTTATTTTTTTGTTCCCAGACAAAAGACGAAATACATATGAAAGATCTTTTTCTGGGTTTATAAATAATATGCCTGACTGGTCAGCTTGTCATCTAAAGCTGTGGGGCTAGACCTTGAAACGGCTGTATTTGAAGCTAAGAAAACAGTGTCCCTCGAGGCATCCCTTTTCATCTGCAATTTTCACTTCAACTAATGCCCGTGGAAGAAAATACAAGAATTGAGATAAACTGAGGAAGAGAGGGATAAAGATGAAGTGTGATTCTTTTTCTGTATGTGTTCTGAAGTAGCACATCTTCAATCAGTTAGTGTATGGTAATAATGGAGTAAATGCCCATTGGAGAACAGATCATGAAATTTGCAGACTATATGGTCAATCAAAGGATGGAAAACCCTAATATACCAATTGAAATGAGGAATGTTTTTAACCAGCGTCACCCGACTATGAATGCTGTTTGAGGATAGCAGAGGAAACCAAACTCCTCAATATATCAAAAAACATCCGCATGTATACTTTCTGGTAAATGATCTGAAGGATGAAGTAGTGTATGTGTGTGTGTGTGTGTGTGTGTGTGTGTGTGTGTGTGTGTTTTACTTTACGGACGCTCACGGGGAGGTTATCAGCGCCCTGACACATTTTAAAAGGAACGAATGTGGATAAAATCACTAAAATTGTTGCACACAGTGAGGATGAAACCAACAAAACAACACTTATGCAGTCACTCCCACTATCACTCGCATTCACTCAACCAATCACTCTCACACGCCTTAAGACAACGGAAAAAGGGTGAAAAGAAGCTGTTTCTGTCCTCACTGCAGCAAGTGGGATGATTTTCCCCCAACTTTCCCAAATGCGTTGTGCACGGCGCAAGCTAGGCTGATTTGAGGATTTGTGATTTCCACCGAAGGTGGATTTATTGTGTGTACGTATTGAGTGTATTGAACTGGGGACCTAAAAACGACAGAGAGGCTTCCTCCCGCCGTAGCCCTCAGTGGTTCACAAACCCCACAACAGGCCACAGCAGTCCACCCATCCCACTGCCGCCCCACACCGAATCCAGGATTTTGCGGTTCGGCCCCCAGTTGACCCCCCACGAACGTCTCACACCAGACGAGTATAAACCCCAATGTTTGCATGGTAGAGTAAAGTACGGTGTACGCGTATGTGTAGAAAGTGTTTGCGCAGCAATCGCCGACATAGTGTAACTGAGGGGAATAAAGGGACCCAGCCCGCATTCGCCGAGGCAGATGGAAAACCGCCGTAAACACCATCCACAGGCTGGCCGACACACCAGACTTCGACACTAATCCGCAGGGCGGATTCGTGCCGGGAACCTGCACGGCTTCCCTCTCGGGAAGCAGTGTGTTAGACCGCGCGGCTAGCCGGGCAGACAAGGCGGGTTTTTACCAAGAGCCGTTGAAAAGAAAATTCGTGAAATCCGCGTAAAAGCGCAGTTAGCAGGCGCAGAAAAAAGCCAGTGGAATTGCCTAAAATTAACTCCTGACTCTGGGCGGCTGAAAGGGGTAAACGTTAAAGAAAGAAGCTCACGAGAAGAAGAATTCGGTCGGCAGGCCACGTGAGGTTGAGACGGCAAGACGTGAGCTTACTTGGGCGGAATTCATGTTTTAATGTGAGAGTCGAGAGTTGGTGGTCTTTCGTGATCAACGAAGTAATTTTTCCAGTACAAAAACCTTACAAATCATTCGAAGGTAATACCCGTTGCTGGAGTGAAATTCTACTGAGGCACTTCCCTGTTTTTCTCTGTGGCTGTTGTAGTTTAGTGAAAGAACGTACGAGGCCATTAGGAAAAGTACGTAAGTTACACATTATGATGGCAACCAAAATACACAGAAGAGCCAAAGAAGCTGGTAAACCTGCCTAATATCGTGTAGGGCCACCACGAGCACGCAGAAGTGCCGCAACACGACGTGGCATGGACTCGACTAATGTTTGAAGTAGTGCTGGAGGGAACTGACACCATGAATCCTACAGGGCTGTCCATAAATCCGTAAGAGTACGAGGGGGTGGAGATTCCTCCTGAACAGCTCGTTGCAAGGCATCCCAGATATGCTCAAAACTGTTCAGGCCTGGGGAGTTTGGTGGCCAGCGGAAGTGTTTAAACTCAGAACAGTGTTCCTGGAACCACTCTGTAGCAGTTCTGGACGTATGGGGTATCGTATTGACTTGCTGGAATTGCCCTAGCCCGTCGGATTGCACAAAGGACATGAATGACTGCAGGTGAACAGACAGAATGCTTACGTACGTGTGACCTCTCATAGTCGTATCTGGACGTATCAGTGTCCCATATCACTCCAACTGCACGTGCCCCACACCATAACAGAACCTGCACCAGCTTGAACAGTCTCCTGATGACATGTAGGGTCCAAGCTTTCATGAGGCTATCTCCGTATCCATATACGAGCATCTACCCGGCCAGGTAACATGTTTCCACTCATCAACAGTCCAATGTCGATTTTGACAGGCCAAGGTCAGGCGTAAGACTTCATGTCGTGCGATCATCAAGGGTACACGAGTGGGTCCTCGACTCCGTAAGCCCACATCGATGATGTTCCGTTGAATGGTTCGCACGCTGACACTTGTTGATGGCCCAGCACTTAAATCTGCAGCAATTTTCAGAAGGGTCGCACTTCTGTCACGTCGAAAGATTCTATTCCGTCGTCGTTGGTCCCGTACTTGCATGATCTTTTTCCCACTGCAGCGATGTCGGAGATTTGATGTTTTATCGGATTCTGATATTCACAGTACACTCGTGAAATGGTCGTACGAGAAAATCCCCATATCATCGCTACCTCGGAGATGTTGTGTCCCATCGCTAGTGCGTCGACTATAACATCACGCCCAAACTAACTTAAAATCTTGACAAGCTGCCATTGTAGCCGCAATAACAGATCTAGCGACTGCAGCAGACACTTGTCTTATACAGGCGTACCCGACCGTAGTGCCGTATTCTGCTTGTTTACGTATGTCTGTATTTGATTACGCATGCCTATACCACTGTCTTTGGTGCTTCAGTGTTACTGAATGCAACTCATATTATTATATTTTATAGAAGCCAAGCTAGAAAATGTGAACAAGAGAATGGCGATTTGTCGAGCCTATAATGCCACCGCACGCTCAATTCGTATTGGTAATACTAAGAATGTTTTGGTCGCCATCAATGATGTTTGTCAACATTTCTAGTATTGACTATAGGAGTACATTCCCCCTCAGACGTTCATTATATTGATATATTAAAGATAATAATGGACGTGTGAGAGCTTCTTAACTCCCGTGTAACATTTATAACACTGCAGACCAGTGGTCGTCAAACGTTTTATCTCAAGAGCCAATACTGACATTGTGAGGCGATATGTCGGGCCGCATGTGCACCGATCTTATTACTAATTGGTAATTGCTTAAATTAGTGTGTTATGAGCCCCCAATAGACCAGCTATAATAAGGGTGCGATAAGTTGGCGCCGGTCCCTAAGTCGTCACCAGTTGGAACCCCCTAAGCGACCCCTTAGTTGTGACACTGCTATTGGCTAACTAAGTGTTGTTGCGTCGTTTGTGGGAGCCCACGATTAATTGATTGATAACAATATTTGTGTTTATATCTAAATGCTTTATACAATAAGAGGCACGATCACATATGTTTAGTAAATGTTTTGAACATCGTTTATTTTTAAACATTGCATTGTATTACATCGTCTTAATTTGATTTCATATTCCTTGCTACTGATATTTACCACATTTGATGACCGTCTCTATAATGCGCATTCACGAATCTATTTTTCTTCTGTGTCATAATTTATACCATGGCAAACGACCGGTGCTAGCCGCGCACTACCGTGAGTTTTCGATGCTGGGAGCCAAACTATTAAACATTTCCCTCTCACATCCTCTAACGCAGTGGTTCGCAATCTGGGGTAATTATGAAACTAAATTATTTTGTTAAAGATCATTGTTAGTATCACTATTCCGTAAGACTGTAATACTGATTATTAACCTATTATCCTTTTTCAAACACAAGCATTAATCCTTGACACAGTTTGGTTAAGGTTAAAGCTTATGAAACGAATGTGCGAACATCTTCTGCTCACGTAGTCCACCTGTCACACACAAACGCTTTACTTTCTGCCGTGCATCTGTGACAATAAAACTGCGACGTATACGTCAAGTATGCTTTAATATCTTAACTCTCAGTTGTAGGCATTTCCCACAATGGACCACAAATTGCTTGATAATCCATATGGTAATAGATGATCCGATCCATCTAACTGACGGCATGACGCAACAGTAACTACGTAATGGTTACTAAATTGCTACAGGGCCTTCACAGTGCTATTATTGTTATTAGTGGTGTCAGACATAAACATTTGTCAGCCTAAGGTTTTCCAGTTTCTACCAGTTCAGAAGTAAGGAGTCCAGCAATCAAGTAATTTACAAACAGTAAATGTAGGGCACGCATTTTAATTCGGTTGCTTTTAAATTGGGGTGTAGAGTGTGACTGAACCAAGAGTCGCTAGGGAGAGGAGTGGTGCAAAAGAAGCATATTCTGTAACAAGTGCCTACCTTCAGTGTGGACAGCGTGGATGGTTAGCTTTCTTTTATGAAGAGGAGTTACAGGTAGGACTAGCTATGCACTGGTAAGCGCTAAATCATTCTATAAGTAAAGGTTGTTACAAGTAAGGAACCATTACTTCGTCACATAGTAAAACACATACAGAAACTGTCTTCGTCATTATAGATATAAAAGAGTCCAAACAAAAATCTTTTTCATTCTGAAAGTTAGTTATACACTAATGTTGATGACGTTGGAGGTGAGGGATGCTAGCTAACATCTGACAGCACTCAGGGGTAATGGTCTCAGAAAGGTTGGGAAACGCTGCCCAACGTCACAGCAGCTGCGTTGGTTACCCCTCTGCTTCTAAGGTAAGTGGCAACTTAGTTCAGAGTCGAATTCACCAACGTCAGTTAAAATTAAGTACATCTTAAAATATTAGCGTCTCTGCACGCGTTTTTGTTTGGTAGTGAGCATTAAAACTACAGCCTTAAGGAGCTCTTCACGTTAATTGACTTTTTGGTTTCGGCTGTGAGTTACTGGAGGCATACTATTATAAAACACGACTGAGAACCGACAGCCACACGAATACATGACTAGCGGCGCATACGGTCGCCGGCCTCGTTTTGATTATCATTGTTGTAGGTGATAGGCACAAATCCTTTGTTATTAGCAATGCAAAATATGGCCAAAACTATTCAGACTCATGCTAACAGAGCTCACTAAAACTATCACAGACACTACGACCTACAAGGGAGCGGTACTCACGTAGAGTCTGCAGAAATATAAGAAAATGCATTCCTGGTCGAGTACAATGCGAGCGCATCGCTCGCTCTCCCACGAATTTCTTCCGCGGGGCGGATTGTAGCCAATAGCCGGCGTGATACGACCCGCGGGCCGCCGGTTGCCCACCTGTGTTACCCAACTAGTTCAGAATGTAACCGATTCCGAGATCGTAAAAAAAAAAAAAAAATACACTTAAAACCGACACAGGCGGAAGAAAGATTGTCATTTATAAAAGAAACATTCTGCTATGATAGCTTTTTGGATGTTCTTGAGTACCACACAAGTTGGAGATGATCATATTCAAATAAAACAACGCCGGCCGCGGTGAGCGGTTCTAAGCGCTTCAGTCCGGAACCGCGAGACTGCTACGGTCGCAGGTTCGCATCCTGCCTCGGGCATGGATGTGTGTGATGTCCTTAGGTTAGTTAGGTTTAAGTAGTTCTAAGTTCTAGGGGACTGATGACCTCAGCTATTAAGTCCCATAATATTCAGAGCCATTTGAACAATTTGAACCAAATAAAACAGTATAGCTCCAGAGACCTCTTCAAGTCTCAGACATGTATGATGGACAAAGAATTCTACTTATGGGGCTGCCGCAACTGATTGAGAAGTGAAAAGGACGACTCTGGAATCATATACGAGGGTCACTCCAAAAGAAATGCACACTATTTTTTTTTTAAATCCATCTTTTATTCCACATGTTTGAAAGTTGAGTGTGTAGATACATCCTTTAGGAAGAATATTTTCATTTCTCCACATAATTTCCATCCCTCTCAACTGCCTTACGCCATCTTGGAACCAGCGCCTGTATACCGGCACGGTAAAATTCTGGACCAACCTGTTGGAGCCACTGTTTGGCAGCGTGCACGAGGTAGTCATCATCTTCAAACCTTGTTTCACGAAGAGAGTCTTTCAGTTTCCCAAACAGATGATAGTCACATGGAGCCAGATCATGTCGAGCTTGAAGTTTCTTCAGTGTGCAACAGAATTTGTGGTGGTTCCACTTGGCATGATGTCCACAAGCAAGAGTCCTTCGGAACCGAAAAATACCGCAGCTGTAACTTTTCCAGCAGAAGGTGCGGTTTTGAATTTTTTTTTCTTGGCTGAATTTGCTTGATGCCACTCCATTGATTGCCTCTTCGTCTCTGGTGAAAAATGATGGAGCCATGTTTTGAAACGTCCCCTTGGAAAAATTATTGAATGCCTGTGCTGATAAACCCCTTATGTTATTTGCTTTTCAAACAGCTGAGCAAAACTGAACGTACTCAGACATTACTCTCTTTACTTATTCTGATCAACACTAAACTGACACACAATATTTTTAGCGCAACGCAATCTGACTTTCAACAATCGCTACAAGAGAATGGCCCTGACTAACATTAACCTAATCTTTCACAAATCACTTACCTCACAAAAAATCTTCGCTATTCGAACTACTGCAATACAGCGAGCGCCACTACTGCCAGCTAAATAAAAGATTCAAACTACTGAAGGCACTAACTACTGATAGGCATAGTTAGCAAATGAAAGATTTTGATAAAGAACAAACAATGTATTTACCTTAACAGTGTTCAAAAGTCATTATATATATATCTATATCAGTTCATGACATCCAGTCCAGTCTTACAAATTTACTGTCTCTGATGGACACACGTCCAGATCATCCGCTCTCAAAACTCCGCCATCTCTCTCCCCACATCGACCACTGCTGGCGGCTCACCTCCAACTGCGCAATGCCACGCGCTGTTAACAGCCAACTGCTCAACACTACAATAGCAAATTCCAACAATGCAAACCAGCCACAGACTGCACACAGCACAGCCAGTGATTTTCATACAGAGCGCTACATGGCATTACCAACATAAAAACCTAAACAGCCTGCTTACAGTTTCATCACCTGTCAGAATTCTTCCAAGAAATTCATCTCCACCATTCTCATACTATTCCAAAAGTTTTTCTTGTTTCTTTGTGAGCCACTGTCAACATCCTGGGAACCCACCTGGCACAAACATTTTTTAACGCCAACGCTTTCAGTATTCTGCCAACACTTCCTTCCCCTATCCCAAAGTAGCGTGACAATTCGTTCACTGTGATGCGTCTGTCAGCAGTCACCAATTCCTTAACCCTCTGCACATTGTCTGGAGTGTGTGCAGTACGAGGCCTGCCGCTGCGAAGACAATTCTCAATATTGCCGTGCCTGCTTTCATCACGTAACCTGGTTGCCCACCGACTAACTGTACTGCGATCGACAGCAGCATGTCCATACACCTTTTTCAACCTCTTGTGGATGTTTCCCGCTGTCTCGTTTTCACAGCACAGGAATTCTATGACAGGACGTTGTTTCTGACGAACGTCAAGTGTAGCAGCCATCTTGAAGACATGCTGTGACGAAGCCACAAAGCGGGAAGGATGTATCTACACACTGTAAAACTTCCACTCATGCAGAATGAAAACTGCATTTTTGCAAAAATAGTGTGCATTTCTTTTGGAGTGACTCTCGTAGGTTAATTTCTTCAAAGCACCTATGCACGGGTTTCAGGCAGGATCCCCCGTTTCGTTCGATGCTGAGATGGTATTCCAACAAAGCTGGAGAGCCTCTGCAATACTGTTCAAGTTTAGGGGGAACACTAAGTGCGTTCAGATGGGAATGGGGACTTGGACTGAGGATCGAGACGTGCAAGGGTAGGCCTTGCGGTTGTACAAAGCTAGTGTGCCAAGATGGCGTTGTGCTCAGCGTATCTACCTAGTAAACAGGAGATCCGGGTTCGAATCCCGGGCTCGGTACAAATTTTCATTCGTTGTTTCAGTCTGCATAAGTACTTCACGATCATGCTCCTTTTACATTGCGAGACACATAAGCCAGCATTCATACGCTGGAGACCTCCATACAGCTGTTGCGTTAACTATGTTTTATCTGGTGTGCCAGTGTTTGCCCCGCGTTAGAATGAGCGACAGCTGCGGTGTTTGCCCCGAGTGCAAGAATGAACACCCGCGGGAAACAAAGGAGGCGGTGCTTGTTCCGTGGACGGCGGGGGCGGGCGGGATTCCGGCTGCTGTCGACGTCTGCGTCAGTGTCGGCGTCGGACACGGACGGCGGCCGCGGCGCTCAGTGTAATGGGCGTGCCTCGGCCGGCTGCGCTGCCACGCGGCGAGGGCGGCGGGGGCGGCGGGGGCGGCGGCGGCCGGCGCAGACAAAGCTCTCATCTGGGCCGACACACGCACCTGCACAGCGCCGCGCCGCCCCGCGCCGCGCCGGCACCAGAAATGTAAGTAATTCCCGGAGAGAGGCGCGCGACTGAGTGATTACTCTACGCCATCAGCTTTTTAACGGGTCGGATTAATCTTTGAGCAGAGGGCGGCGCCCAAGTAATCCCGGCTTTCCCCATACAATCACGGAGTCTCGCGCCGGAGTAGTTAATTTAGATAGAGCTCGCGACAAGACTCGACTTATAGAATATCTCTTTTCACCTCCCCACCCCCGCTCTGCTCTCCCCCGGCGACCCCGGTTCTGTTCGTCCCGCGGCGCCCACCCACTCCTCTGTGTTTCATCATAGACTGCGGTGGTCGGCGCGCATTATCAAGCACTGTCTTTGTCGGCAACCTCCTGTTTGTCTGTTTATTTCCTTCTCCCTCTTTCCGTCTCTTTCCATTGCCCCGACATTTATGTGTGGAGTCTATATTTGGTGAATGTCAGCGTGCTCGTGTGTGTGTGTGTGTGTGTGTGTGTGTGTGTGTGTGAGTGTGTCTGTGTGTGCGCGCGTGTGTGCAAGGGAGGTAGCAGGGGACTGTGCGCGCGGATGCAGAAAAAAGGATAGAGGAGTGAAGGGCCCGCTTAGTGCCAGCAAGCGATCGTCAAAGGGGACTCCAAAAGATCCGGCTTTGACAGCGTTCTGGGGTCTGCCCCCTCGCTGACACTGCATCATTCAGTCATTCAGTCTGTAGTGGATTTTTTTTTCTAATAAATAAATTTGTCCTTCCAGTACCTTGCCGATGATTACTTCCAGGCAGGTCGGTTACAACTGCAGAGTTCGGTGCGTCTCTTTCGTTTCAGCATCGCATCGTGTGATTTCTACATTTTTTCATTTTACGACCGGTTGCTGTTCGTGACGCCACAATCAAAGGCCGGCATATGGTGTTCACTCTGCGATACCTCCCCCCCCTCCCCCCCTGTACTATGACATAAGTTTCGTAGTTAAGAAAGAAAGGGGCGTTAGATATATCTTATATGTTCGTTCCCGTCTTTTGCAAACGGATTACGTTCTCTATTGAGCGAAAGGCTGTAGTGGAAGACAAAAACGTAGTATTAACTAAACGAACACTGTTTTTTGCCTTGTTTCACAATTTCACTATCAATGTTACTTCACAACCTAGGTCTCCCAAAGATGATAATGCAGAGATAAACATGATGACAAGGCAAAGATAATCATCCATCCATATCGATCCATAACTTAACGTAAAATTACGCCAGAGACCACTTTTAATGAATTACATTCGTACTTACAAAATTCAGCAATTACACTAACATGACAGGACTAAAGTTATGCTTCAGCCAAGAACTTTTTACGTACGATGTACTGGGGCCCAAAGTTTTACTTATATCCTGGGGTTGTGATCACATCTAAAAGAGGTTGAAAGGTGTCTACACTGAGCCACTGCGCCAGAGATTGCGCCAAAGTGTATTATTAAGCCGCCTCCACAGTGCTTGTCGAGAGCTCGTGGTAGTCAGTGCCTGTTAAGAACTCGTAGCAGTCAGTACTTGTTAAGAACTCGTAGCAGAGAGTGTTTGTTGAGATGTGCTAGTAGGCAGTGCTTGCTGAGATGTGATACTGAAGAGTCTTGTTGAGATGTGGTAGTAGAGAATCGGTGTAGAGATATATTGTAAGGATTAGAGTGATTTTCATCAATACAAATGAGGTAACTGACTCCGTTTCTTTTTATTTCAGTGTCCTAAATAATGCGTCATTACAGGTTCAGTCAACAAAGCATCTGGCGTGTGTTCTTGTATTAGAGTTTAATTCTGCTTTCCTTACGCAATTATAGTATTTGTAATTTTCTTTTATCACGTCAGTATAATTGGTATTTAAAAATTCTTGTCTTGTTGAAGAAGAACCGTGCCAGAT